>NC_026004.2:41759588-41902105 GCF_000442705.2 Elaeis guineensis | reverse complement strand
CAAGCTCAATTAATGTAGATATTAATCAACTAGATACAATCACAATAATAGTTACAACAATAGTTACTACTGTCACTATAAGAACATAGAGTGCAGTAAGATCAACAAGTAACATTACAAAATTTAAGAAGTTGCCTCCATTAGCTTTCAAGGAGACTATGGAATCTTTGGAAGCTAAAAATTGGCTTATATAGATGGAGAAAGTATTTACCATTAAGAGATGTTGTGATGATGGAAAGATCTTGTATGCATTGTATATATTATAAGGTAAGGCATTCAATTGGTGATAAAGATTGAAATACAAATATGAATAAGATGAAAAATGACTCACCTGAGAGAGATTCTGAAGGGCATTTTATGATTAGTATTTTCTTTAGAGTACAAGGACTTAGAAAGAGTAGCAATTTTTTTATCTAAAATGAAGAAATATGATGATTAAGGAATATGAAGCTAAATTTATGAAGTTTGCCAAATTTATTCTGACGTTAATTGAGGATAAGCACAATAAAGTGCATAAACTTGGGATGAGATTGAGGATAAAAATTATAAAATAAGTAGTGCATATGAATTAACTATTATGTAGATATGGTGAAAAAAGTATAGATAATTGAAAGAAAAGTTAATGCAGAATGTGCAAAAAGAAAAATGAATCAATAAAAGAGAAATATATAAAATGAATCTTAAAGGAAGAATAATAGAAATACTGAAAGCACGAATAAGCAATCAATAAGTAATAACTTTGGGCTGATTAATAGAACATTGGTGTCTACTCTGGTTATGGTTAGAAGGATCATAAAATAGCTGAATGCCCACAAAAAATAGAAAGTCAGTTTGTTTCAATAGCTAAACAAAATAAGGATGGAAGCCGGAAACCTCAGACCCATGGGAGGATCTATATTATTATACAATAAGATGCGTAAATTTCTGATGCAATGGTGATAGGTCCTGAGAAAAATTCTAAGAATTAATTTGATTAGTTGGTTAGTTTTGCTTGCAAGATAAGTAATATTTCATTAAATATTTCTTCTATAATAAATTATTCATGAATTATGAATTTGATGGATGATGTTTTGAATTGAAAAATATGCTTTTTTTTCAAAATATTAAATAATTTATTATTAAATATATGAATTTGATATAGATTGTTTGATTGATTTTGATGTCGTGTGGTTTATGAACTTTTCAAATGAGAATATGAAATATATTTTAAAGAATATTGTTTGATTTGAGATGAATTTTGACTCAAAACTAGGCTATGCTTCAATACCTTGCTAGTAGGGATTGTGTTAGATGTATGTCCTAAAAGCCAATATGGCTGACACATTGTAATAATGTAGGACACAATTTTATAATTATACATTGATATGATCAATAAAAGAGTAATTTTTTTTTCATTCAAGTGTAATATATCCTTGAATCATCTATGAAATTAGTTTTAATACATATTCTTAAAGTGTTGAGAATTAAAAATATGTATTTAATTTCTAAATACTCCTGATCATAGGATCATCATGAGGATGATGATAGATCTGGATATACTGGCACATAAATTATTTTCTTCGAGATAGATGAGTCTCTGGTCTACTGTATAGAGACACAGGATGACGAGTGTGGGTAGTTGTTAGAGAATAACTAGTACTGAGAGTGACCATACAAGAGATCACTTGGATTTCTATTCGATCGTCAGTGATTGTCTTGATGCTATAGTTGTGTGACTGATCCTTTGACTTGAGATAATACTGCTACTTGCAGTGAGGCTGCTGGAGTTTGACTGACACATAAATAAGGGTCTTAATGAGCCCTCGTAGTGGATGTGGACGACAGTTGGTCCACTATAAGAGTAGGGTGCGCATCAAGATAGGATCGATCAACCTTGATAGAGAGGAGTAGTCCTATGAGATTTTAGAGGCTAAGTCTAAGAGTTTGTGGCCACAGCAGTGTGATTGATAGAAAAGAGTTTTCATAAAAGTCACAGCTGGACTTGAGCTAATCGAATCTATCATATGACTGATGATGAGGTTTGACGATTTATCCATGATCTGCCATCAAGTTGGAACTCACGAAAGAGGGACTGAATCACATGTTAACTATACCTAGAGGTTCATTTTAGTTATACTAGATTATCACTACATACTGGTAGGTGTCACTGATGGATTGTGAGAGCTCGCTAGGATTGCTCTGGATCGATAATCCTTATTGAGTTAGAGTAAAATTATTTCGATCCATTAAAAAGAGTTTCAATGATACTTTAATACAGATCATTGTATGTCTCACTACCATATAGAATTGAACCTATAGGGTCAAATAACAAAGAGATTAGGCCTGAAATAAGCAATTGAGCTTATGAAGTATCAATTGGATTTAGAAAAATCTATTGGATTCATGATAACCTTGCTAGCATATGGTTGGACCCAATTCTTCTTTCTGTTGGGATTACTTATTTGATAAGATAATTCTAACTTAATTATCTACTAATAATCTACATGAATAAGATTCATGAGACTCCAATTATTGGGTGTCTAATATTATGGATCACATAAATTAAGGATGCAAGTCTCTAATTAATTTTCCTGATAGTTATTCTTGGGTGCCACCTTGATTTGATCAAGTTGGGCATGTCCATTGATTAGAGAGCTTTTAGTTCTCCTTTGGAATGTCTCTTGAATGTATTTTGGGGTGTCTAATTATGAATACAAGGGCTCCAATTATTGGCATCTAAAGGGTCTCCTAAAGTAAGTTGGATTACTTAAGTTAATAGGAAACCCAATGCAAGTAGGACTTGTATTATGAGATTGAATAGGATTCAATCTTTGTGTCTATTTAAAGAGACCTCCCCTAAGATCCTTAGAGTATCCAAACCAGTAGCCCCCATGCCCATAGAAGGTCTCCACGCCCTCTCTTCCTCTCCTTTTCTCTTCTCTCTTGGGTGTTCTACACGCCCCTTCTCTTGGGATGCACGTCCCAAGGTGTTCCATGCCCAAGGCTGTTGGGTACCTTTTTATTGCTAGTTTTTAGCATCTGGTAGCAGCACATAGCAAAAAGAACTCTAGAGAAGAGGAGAAGAAGAAGATCAAGGAAAGAGATCAAGTGTTGATCGCGATTCAGACTTCGTTCAGATTCAGCAGGTTAAATTTTTGAAGAAAAAAATTCAGATTAAAGGAGGCTATTCCAGGTTGATCCCCAGTAGATACTCATAGAGATCGGATATTTATGCGGCTAAGAGAGAACCTCTTCTCTTTCAGATTCAGATTTGAAAAATAAGATTGCGAAAGAGGTATGTGATTTGATCACAATCTGAATTTCAACATATGAGATAGATTCATGTGATTTTATATTTTCATGCATGCATAATTTAGATTAAAAATATTTTAATCTTATTCTCCACTATGGTATTTAGAAAATAAAATTTTAAAATACATATGCATACATCAAATTTCAAATTTCAATAGTGGTATCAGAGTCGTGGATTTTCATATACTGAATTTTGATATACAAGTTTTTGAAAAAATTTTAAAATTAGATTTTTTTTTTTAATATATGAGATGTATAGAAGGATCTTCTAATTTAAAATTTAATTTTGAGTTTAATTTTAGAATATATAGTTGATATGTTATTGTTTGTATAGATCTAAATTTTGATCTAAAAAGAGTTCTAGTTCATGTTCATGTGATACATAGATGCATGCATAAAATTTAAAATTTTTATATGATCTAAATTTTGATTCATATATGTGATATATGTTTGTATATTTAGATCATAAATTTGCTTCTAATCTGATCCATGATTGGTATATGAGATATATGATATCATGCTTAGATTTAAAATTTTACTTAGATCTAATTTAACATGCATATATATGATATATGTTTGTATGTTAAAATTTGAAAATTATTTTTATATTTTAAAATTTATTTTCATGTAAAGAATTTAGATCTAAAATATGATTTAAAAATCTAAAATTTATATTTGTGCATGAGGGTTTTGGTCATAGAAAACCATTAATTAGGTTATATAATAGGATTGCATTTAAGATTTTTGATTTGAGTCATATGGGTCTAATTAGATTAAGTAATTTATCAAACCAAGTCAAGTATTGATAAAGATCAGATCAATTAAACTAATGATCATACAATTATTGTTGATCAAATCGATTGAATCCCATATGTAGAATCGATTAACCTTAGGACCTAATTTGGCTCATTGGTTGTGAGTCCGATTCGCTTGAGCTAATCAATTCTGATCAATCGATCTATTGGTGTCTAAGATAAATTAATGAGACATGGTTATTTATTGGTTCTATTATCTGACTTAACCAATTTATTGGTGTCTAAGGAAGGCAACGGGAGGACCCCCATCGATCCCCACTTACCTGGCCAATTTGGAAGATTGAGTCTTGAATTAGGTTGCTTAGCGGTTTGATTTAACCCATGCCAGTTAGATGGATCATATGATGATTGATTAGATGAGACCTAAACCTAAATCTTCCTATAAATATTAAGTCCATAGGTCTTCCATCGTTGTAGATGTGCGGGCGTGCTACCGACGTTGATTGTTCTCGACTGGCTACAGTAGTTCAGTTGTATCGAAAATACGCAACAACTTTATTAGCAAAGAGTTGCTCCAGGATAAGGATGGAGTTGGGCCCAATAACTATTAGGTGAGAGATCCAATAACGGCCTTGCACCTACTTGTGAATGATGGGTCGGGCTTAACTAAGAAGTATGGACAATAACTGTTAGGTCAGCCCATATGACTTAAAGATCAAATCACTACAACATGCTTAGAAAAGCATCTGGATAAAGAGTTGCTTACACATCGATGTGCATATTACGAATAACTATTAGGTGAGGTGCATATTATCGGTGGGACGGCAGCACCTACTAGGAATCCTTTGTCATTGTTTGCATCTTAAAATCTCTAGAAGCAAATATAATAATTAAGTATAAAAATCTAACTTGAATCTCTACTCTTGCAGTTAAACAATGTCAATCTTAAACCCTCTAGCCCGCATCCTTGAAACCAATCATTTGACCGATAATAATTTTAAAGACTGGCTCAGAAATCTTAGGATTGTCCTTACCTCAGAAAAGTTAAGCCATATTCTCGACCAGAATTCCATAGTGCTACCAAACCATTCTACTGCTGAGCAAAGAGCTACTTTTGAGAAGTGGATGGATGAAGACAGTCGGGTCAAGTGCTATGTACCGGCATCCATGTCAAACGAGTTACAAAGCCAGCACAAGCATATGCCCACTGTTGGATATATGCTCTAGAAATCAATCTTGGCTGACACATTTCATATCTCTAGGACATGATTTTATACTTATTGGGCAATTATATTACCATGCATATTAATGTGTCCATGAATCGTCCAAGGGATTAATAAGATGATGACACATATTGTCACACCCCCGACCCGAGATCGTGAATCGAGGGTCGCGGCAACCGCCGCATACTCATGAAGAACTCTCTCCATAAGCATGCAAGGCATCTCATCACGATATCAATGCATCGTAGTGGAATAAATTTAAATAATTATTATTCAACTTTAATTCAAATAATTAAATCAAATATCTTACATCCAATAAAATTTTACTAAAAATAAAATAATAAATCTAAGTTCAATGAAGTTGATAATGCTAATCTCGCTTCTAAAAGCTCTGTCTCCATATTTCATCCCACGCTCGAAATTAATTATCTGAATCTGAAAAATAAAAAGAAAGGTGATGAGCTAGACAGCCCAGTAAGTAACAAGTATCTCTACCAGATATTTCAGATATTATATAATTTTTAAGAATAATACTGCAAATAAACATAAGAGTATATTTCATGCTGATTTAATACAAATCAAATATTTTCAAATATTCACATATAATGTAATCATAAATTCGATTTGATTCAAAACACTCGTAACTCAACAGCCTTGACTATGACCAACGTTTAACCCCCATTGGCGGGGTCCACAGAATACCAGCGCACAACCCCCACTGGCAGGGTCCACAAATACCAGCGCACAACCTCCACTGGCAGGGTCCACAAATACCAGCGCACAACCCCCACTGGCAGGGTCCACAAACACCAGCGTACAACCCCCACTGGCAGGATCCACAAATACCAGCGCACAACCCCCACTGGCAGGGTCCACAGAAACATAGTTAGCCTGAGAGCATAAATTCGATCTGTATCAAAATACTTTGTACCATAATATATATATTATAATCTTTGACTGAACATGTGCATAAATTGATATACCATAACATTTCAAAAGCACTTTTCTTTAAAAACATAATTTCATAAATCATGCATAATTTCAGAGAATAATTATTTATTTTCAGAATAAATATGGAATATCTCGAGAAGATGATTCATTACTTACCTTTCACGGAGCACTGAACGAATAGATCGACTAACTTCTAGTAGATTCTTCCGCGCCTATTATCCAAAATTATATTTTTACATTAATTTAATTCAAAATTCAATCTAAACAGATCCCAAATCAAAATCTCACTTAAAATCAGACTCGTCTCTAAACTCGATCAGAATCATCAGATGAAGTCTTACACTTCGCTAATCCTAGAGGAATAACTTTAGAGAGAGAGAAATCCATCAAGAGAGAGAAACAATCTAGAGAGAGAAAGTAGAGAGAGAAAGTCCAATTCCAGAGAGAGAAAGTCAGGGTTCAGACTGAGAGAAGAGAGAGAAGAGAGAAACTCTCTCTCTCATCAATTTCAATTTTTTTTTAATTTATTTATTTATTTATTTGTTCATACATACATATATATATATATATATATATATATTATTATTATTTTCTTTTCTTTTTTCTTCTTTTCTTTTTCTTCTATTTTCTTCTTTTCTTTTCTTTTTTTTTTCTTTTTCCTTCTTTCTCTTTTCTTTTTCTTCTTTTTCTTTTTCTTCTTTTTCTTCTTTTTCTTGGTTCTTCCCGTGCCGGAATAGGGGACCGGCGTTCCCTCGACCTTGACCGGCCGTTCGGGCCACGGCCGTCGTGGCGGAGGCCGACGGCCGACGGGGGCCACTCCCCCGATCACGGAGGAGCGTGGCCAGCGATCGATTCCGATCGCCGACGCCAAAAAATTCAAGGAAAAGAGACCCAAAAATAGAGTCTCTTTCTCCGATCGAAAATCGGCGACTCTCATCGCCGGCAGCCGCGCACAGGAGCATGGGAGGAAGGAGAAGAAAGAGGGGAAGAAGAAGGAGACTCACCTCGGCCTCCGGTGACCTCATCGGCGAGCAATCACGATGGGAAATTGAATGGTGTCTGCGGCTTTGATCGAGAAAGACAGAGAGAAAGAGAGGGAGAAGAGGCCGATGGATCGATTCTAAAGAGAGGGAAGACCTTCTTATAGAGGGTCCTAGGATTTCGAGGGGTCCTAGGACTCCTAATGTGCTTGGGTCTCGTCGGAGAAGAAGACTCCTACCGGGAGTCTTCTTCCCGATTTTTTTTTACTCTGTTTTTTTTTTTCATTTTGGTGGGCTGAGATTGGGCTTGGCTAGGTTTTGGGCTATCACATTCTTCACCCCTAAAAAGAAATTTCGTCCTCGAAATTTTTCATACCTGTCACCATTGTATTGGAAGCCTGTGGATTCTATTGAGAAAGCGCATAAACTCTTTCCTGGTTTTTAGAAATCTGTCCACCACCCTTATGTTGTCCTTCATGAGTTCTTTGGCCAACTTGATTTTCAGTATTTAGCGGACAGCTAGCAATTTTATGATCCATCTGACCACATTTGAAACAAGCACCTGTATTCCAATGGCCATCCTTGTCTGAATGATTTTTTTTTTTTGCCACATCTGGAGCATAGCTCACCATCAATCTGTTGAGTCTTATTATCTACTGCTCCCTTATCTGATCTTTTGATATTTTTATTATTCTGCCCTTATATATCATTTGATTGTGCTCTCTTTCTTTGTTTTCTTTCCCTTTCCATGCGTTCTTCATTGACTTCCCTTTCAATTATCAGTGCTTTGTTTACCACGTCGGCATAAGTTATCAATTCATATGGAACCACTTATTTTCGAATCTCAGTTCTCAGTCCCATCTCAAACTTGTGAACACGTTCTTGCTCACCATCCACTAATCTCGGAGCAAATTTTTGCTAACTCTGTAAATTTTGCTTCATATTCAGTCACACTCATACCGTTTTGCTTCAAATAAATAAACTCTTGTTCTTATCATTCTATGGGGAGGCATGTTAACCTTGTAGTAGTAAAATCTTATTAGATTCATTGATCTATTTGTTAGGATGGGTTTATTATGATGCTCATACTCTAACGTCCCAATATTCCTAATGTCTATCCACCTACACTCATATTATGTTAAATTCTATGTGTCATAATTTATCCACTTATGCTCTGATACCATATTAATTGTCACACCCCCGACCCGAGATCGTGAATCGAGGGTCGCGGCAACCGTCGCATACTCATGAAGAACTCTCTCCATAAGCATGCAAGGCATCTCATCACGATATCAATGCATCGCAGCAGAATAAATTCAAATAATTATTATTCAACTTTAATTCAAGTAATTAAATCAAATGTCTTACATCCAATAAAATTTTACTAAAAATAAAATAATAAATCTAAGTTCAATGAAGTTGACAATACTAATCTCGCTTCTAAAAGCTCTGTCCCCATATTTCGTCCCACGCTCAAAATTAATTATCTGAATCTGAAAAATAGAAAGAAAGATAATGAGCTAGACAGCCCAGTAAGTAACAAGTATCTCTACCAGATATTTCAGATATTATATAATTTTTAAGAATAATGCTGCAAATAAACATAAGAGTATATTTCATGCTGATTTAATACAAATCAAATATTTTCAAATATTCACATATAATGTAATCATAAATTTGATTCGATTCAAAACACTCGTAACTCAACAGCCTTGACTATGACCAACGTTTAACCCCCATTGGCGGGGTCCACAGAATACCAGCGCACAACCCCCACTGGCAGGGTCCACAAACACCAGCGCACAACCCCCACTGGCAGGGTCCACAAATACCAGCGCACAACCCCCACTGGCAGGGTCCACAGAAACATAGTTAGGCTGAGAGCATAAATTCGATCTGTATCAAAATACTTTGTACCATAATATATATATTATAATCTTTCACTGAATATGTGCATAAATCGATATACCATAACATTTCAAAAGCACTTTTCTTTAAAAACATAATTTCATAAATCATGCATAATTTCAAAGAATAATTATTTATTTTCAGAATAAATATGGAATATCTCTAGAAGATGATTCATTACTTACCTTTCATGGAGCACTGAACGAATAGATCGACTAACTTCTAGTAGATTCTTCTGCGCCTATTATCCAAAATTATATTTTTCCATTAATTTAATTCAAAATTCAATCTAAACAGATCCCAAATCAAAATCTCACTTAAAATCAGACTTGTCTCTAAACTCGATCAGAATCATCAGATGAAGCCTTACACTTCGCTAATCCTAGAGGAATAACTTTAGAGAGAGAGAAATCCATCAAGAGAGAGAAATAATCTAGAGAGAGAAAATTCTAGAGAGAGAAAGTAGAGAAAGAAAGTCCAATTCCAGAGAGAGAAAGTCAGGGTTCAGATTGAGAGAAGAGAGAGAAACTCTCTCTCTCATCAATTTCAATTTTTTTTTTAATTTATTTATTTATTTATTTGTTCGTACATACATATATATATATATATATATATATTTATTATTATTATTATTATTATTTTCTTTTCTTTTCTTTTCTTTTTTCTTCTTTTTTTTTCTTCTTTTCTTTTCTTTTTTTTTCTTTTTCCTTCTTTCTCTTTTCTTTTTCTTCTTTTTCTTTTTCTTCTTTTTCTTCTTTTTCTTGGTTCTTCCCGTGTCGGAACAGGGGACCGACGTTCCCTCGGCCTTGACCGACCGTTCGGGCCACGACCGCCGTGACGGAGGCCGGCGGCCGACGGGGGCCACTCCCCCGATCACGGAGGAGCGTGGCCGGTGATCGATTTCGATCGCCGGCGCCGAAAAATTCAAGGAAAAGAGACCCAAAAACAGAGTCTCTTTCCCCGACCGAAAATCGGTGACTCTCGTCACCGGCAGCCGCGCACAGGAGCATGGGAGGAAGGAGAAGAAAGAGGGGAAGAAGAAGGAGACTCACCTCGACCTCCGGTGACCTCGTCGGCGGGCAATCACGATGGAAAATTGAATGGTGTCTGCGGCTTTGATCGAGAAAGATAGAGAGAAAGAGAGGGAGAAGAGGCCGATGGATCGATTCTAAAGAGAGGGAAGACCTTCTTATAGAGGGTCCTAGGATTTCGAGGGGTCCTAGGACTTCTAATGTGCTTGGGTCTCGTCGGAGAAGAAGACTCCTACCGGGAGTCTTCTTCCCAGTTTTTTTTTACTCTATTTTTTTTTTTTTTTTCATTTTGGTGGGCTGAGATTGGGCTTGGCTAAGTTTTGGGCTATCACACATATTCTCAAAGAGTTGAGAATTTGAGGCATGTGTCATTGATAGTTGATTCCTAAATTACTTCTGATCATAGGATCATCATAGAGATGGTGATTGATCTGGATAGACCAGTGCACGAATCACTTTCTTCGGACAGATGGATCTCAAGTATGCGATGTAGAGACACTAGAGTAAGAGTGTAGGTGGTTGTTAGAGAATAACTAGCACTGAGCATGACCAACATGAGAAGTCACATGGATGTCTACTCACTCGTTAGTAATTTTTTCGATGCTGCAGTTGTATGACTGGTTCTTTGACTTGAGATGGCACTACTGCTTGCAGTAAGGCTGTTGGAGTTTGACTGACACATCAACATGGATCTCAAGGAGCCCTTGTAGTGGATGTTGGCGACAGTTGGTCCACTGTAGGTGGGCATCAAGATGGGATCTATCGATCCTAGCAAAAGAGAGTAGTCCTATAAAATTTAAGAGGCTGAGTCTTTAAGTCTATGGCCATAGCATTGTGATTGATAGCAAAAAATTTTCATAAAATCACATATAGACTCGAGCTGATTGAATCTATCATATGACCAATATTGAGGTTTGATGATTCATCCATGACCTATCATCTGATTGAAACTCACGATAGAGAAACTGTATCATACACTAACTGTACCTAGAGATTTATCTTTTATTTTGCTAGATTGTCACTATATACTACTAGGTGTCACTGGTGGATCATGAGACTCATGAGGACCATCTTGATGATCAATGATTCTTAACGGACTGAGTTGGAATTGTTTCAACCCATTGAAAAGAGTTTCAATGATATTATGATAGAGATCATAATATCTCACTATCAGATAGAATAGAACCTGTGAAATCACACACAAAAGAGACTTTTGACTGATCAGATGGTTGAATTATGATTATGAATCGTAATAGGATTTGATTATCAATTTGATTGATAATTGATCCAATGTAAATATTGTATTATGTAACTTACTAAAGAGTTAGTAAGTTATAGGAGGATTAATTAGCAATAGAATTGCTAATTGGCTCAATTTGATTGAGTAATGGGGCTTGCATTAAGTCTAATTTGATTGGATTTAATTTGACTCATTATGGCTTTGATTTGATCCACTCCAATAGGGTTATAAGATAACCCCAAAAGGATCGGATGATTAGCCCCAGTTGAATTAGGATTTAAGTTATACCCAATTTCTAATTAGACTAAGATGTATGTATACTTAATTAGACTAAAAATTCTCATTTTTTTGAGTGCACCAAATCTTAATTGGATTAGAATTAAAAATTGAGTTTGACTCAAGCACCAAGAAAAAGTCCAATTGGACTAGGACTCCTCCTCCAATTAGGAGACATCTAATCTAAATAAATTAAGCTCCAAATCAGATTTAGTTTTTCATCTTTTTAAGTCTAATTTGGTCCTAATTTAATTAGGATTAATTGATATTTTAATTAGGTATAAAACAGCAATTTAAACAAGAGTCCCATGATCATGAAACTCCAATCCATGCGCCCAAAGGGTCCCACGCCCCCACTACTTTTCATGTCCCCTTTCCTCATGATATTAGCATGTAAGAAAGAAAGATCCCCTCCTTCTTTACCATGTAAAATATGGTGTGGAACCTGGTATTGGGTGGCATCCAAAATTTGGAAGAGTCCTACTTGAATTGGACTCTTGATTCCTATCCTATTTCGAACTCATCTCTTGGCCTATAAATAACCACCATATGGGATGGTTAAGGATAGGAGAGGATTAGGTTATGATGCCCAAAAACTAGAAGACTTTATGCGTGAAAAATTATGGAGGGAGAAGGGATGGCATGCATGGTTTTGGCATGAGGTAAGTTGAAGTAATCTCTTCTTTCTTACATTGGTTGTTAGGACAACCTCTTCTCCTCCCTCTTGTCCATGTTTAGACATGGATGTCTTCTCTTCCCTTTGTCCAAAAGTTGGACAAAATTTTTATATCTCTATTGTAGAGATTTAGTACATAGATTTTAGGAAGAAAAGAAAAGAAAGGTTCTTCTCATAATCTCTAATGTAGAGATCAAGATCCTCCTACATCTTCTTATTCTCTAAGAGTGTCTTAGGAGAAAAAAAGATTTTCAACCGTTAAGATGCGATCTCTATAAGAGAGCTGGTATCTCGATGAAATCAAAAGGCTTCTGATCAGATCAAAATCTCATGTGGATATCCGTAGAGGTCGGATGCTAGTACGGCTAAAAGAGACCTTCGAAAGATATCCATGATCATCATATCGTATTGAAGATTGATCCATATCCAGGTATATTTTTAATTTAATTTTATCTATTTAATTTTTATATCTGAATCTTATCTCACATATGATGATCCTGTTTATAGTTTGAAGATTTGATCTTATGCATGCTTAGATTAAATTAGATTTAATCTGAAAATTTTTAAATTCTACTACATACTAATTTTGTAAAATCATGCGTGCATAAAACCATAAAAATCTAATAGTAGTATCATAGCTACATTATATTCATGAGATTTAGATTTAGATTTAAAATTTGTAAAAAAAAAATTTATATCTGAAAGGTTTTGATATCGTTCTGACATAAAGTTGTCCTGACATAATTTGTTATGCTGTATAGTTATCCTAGAACGATGTTAAAATTTTTAATTAGATTAAATTTTTAGATCTAATTTTTTCAACATATATGTGATATATGTTTTGTTATTTAGATCTGAAAAGAATTTTGAGATCTATTTTAATTCATATATATGATATATGAAAGTATGTTTAGAGCTAAAATTTATTTCTATGATTTGAACTTGTTTATGTATATGATACATATTTGTATGTATGATCTGAAATTATTTTGAGATCAAAATTTACTCTTCATGTAAAGAATTTAGATCTAAAAATTTTGATTTAAGATTTGAAATTAATATTTGCGCATGAGGGATTAGTCATGGGTAGATCAAATTAAGTCATGTAATTAGATTACATCAAAGGATTTCTAATTTGATCATATTGGGTTAGAATTGATTAAGTAGTTGATCAAACTAAGTCAAGTATTGATTAAGGTAAGGTCAATAGTGTTAGATGTGTGCCCTAGATGCCAGATTGGCTGATACATTCCTGTACAATCTAAGGGCAAATTTATAATTTTGACTATAAATCAATAAATGGGTTATTCTTCTATCACATTGTGTACATTGTGTCTGTGATACATCCTTTGAGTTAGTAGGAATGTCAATTTATATTTTTAAGAGTTGAAAATTTAAGGCATGAATTTACATAACTAACTCATAAATAGTTCATGACCATAGGATCATCACAAGGATGGTGATCGATCTGGAAGGTTGGTGTACGATCGCTTTCTTAAGGTAGATGTGTCTTGAGTCTATGGTGTGAAGACACCAGAGCGAGAGTACAGATATTCATTGAGAATGAGAATACTGAGCATGACCATATCGAGCAGTCATAAAAAGGTCTACTTTCTCATCGATGACTAGCTCGATGCTGCAGTTGTGTGTCTAGTTCTTTGATCTGAGGTGCATCGACAGTTCACCTTGAGTGTGTTATAGTTTGACTACACCATAACTCAATCTCCTAGCCATTCAAAATCCTGAGGTGTATGTTGGCTGTAGCATATTCATTGTAGGAACTAGATTGCACCAAGATGGGATCTATCAACCTCGGTAGATGAGAGGAGTAGTCCTATGATGATCGAAAGATCGAGTCCTTAAGCCCATGGCCATGGTCGAGTAAAATAATAGAAAAAGAGTTTTTCATTGGGGTTTCACATAAGACTCAGATCGATCGATTGATTCATATGACTGATGTTGGGTTTGACGAGTTCACCTTAACCCTAATTCAGTCGGGACTCATGATAGAGGAACTCAATCACACAGGTAGCTGCACTGAGAGGTTCATCTTCAGTTCTGATGGGTTGCCACCATATACTGCTAGGTGTCACTGATGAATTTTGAGAGCAATTAGAATGATCTTGATAATCGATCATTCTAATTGTCTGAATCAGAAGAGTTCTGGTCCATCGAAAGGAGTTTCGATGATGTCGATGATGAGATCACGACATGTCTCATTATCATACATAATTGAACCTAACTGGATCACACAAATAAAGATTAGGGTCTGGATATCATCAATTGGGCTAACCCAATTGATTTGGATAAGATCCAATTAGGTTCAAAGAAATCGTGCTAGCACACGATTGAGCTTAACTTTCTCCTCGTATAATCTTTTTCATCTCGACTGAGCCAAATATAATTTGACTGACCCAAAGAACCTTGGAAAGATTTTTCTCAGTCTAAATGAAGCTTGTCCAGCTCAAAAAAGGCTTGTCTTAATTCATAAGATGAATTTAAGACAAGCACCTGCTAATTCCTGTCACCTGCCAATTTCATTTTAGGACATTTGTCAAAAGTTGACATATGGGTCTTAAATTGAAGGCCACTTAGCAAGAGCTTATTGAAAGATTTTTGTGGAGCCAAACCACATCAAATTGGGTGCCATAATTAGATTATGGTGCGAGCCCAATTGGATTAAGTGGGCACCCCAAGTGGATAAGGTTGGAGAGTCTTGATAAGATTGGACTCTTTGGCGCCAACCTCTCTTTGTCCTTATCCAGTGTTGGTGCCAACTTTGAGATAGAGGCTTGGGTTCTTATCTAATATGATCAGATGATATTAAGTAACCAATCAAAATTTTTTTAGAATTTATTGGAATTTTTTGATTGGTTGAATGATGTGGCACTGCACAGCATACAGGGTCTATATAAACCTTTCTGCACCTAGGGTTTTAGGCTGAACTTGTTTTATGCACCAAACCCAATAGCTGCCACCCCCTCCCTTCTTCTCCACATCCTCCCTGCTCTCCTATCTCCCCTCTTCATGTCCAAAGAGTTGGACGTTCATCTAGTGCAACGAAAAGGTGTGGTGACGCCTGGAACAGGAAGGCTGCAGGACATCTTCAATAGGTTGCTGCTCCAACTTCAGAAGGAGTTCTGAAGCACTTCCAAATCAAATAGAGATCTGATTTTTGGAGCATAGATTTGTGAGGAGAAGATATTCAAGATCCTACCTGAGTAGATACTAGTAGAGGCCAGGCACTTGCGTGGCTACATCAGAACCTTGGACTGTGCTGAGATCATCTACAGGGTAATCAGATTATCCTTGAGGTATGTCTATACTTGTCATACTTTTAAATTTAATTTTAAATTTTAAATATTAGATAATAAAATTAGATCTAAAAGATATTAGATTTGAAATGGCATAGGATAAAATTTTTAAATTATTCTACTCCATATTTGATGAAATCTGGAAGATCCTACAAAGGAAAAAGGCGATTTTTCCTTCAACTGGTATCAGAGCCAGGTTTTTGGCTCTATTTCAGATCTAATTTAGATCTGATTTTTTATATTTATTTATTTAATATTTAAAAAATTTTAGATATCACATCAGATATGATAAAATCTAAAATCAAAATATTTAAAATTAAATCTAAGAAGATCTAACATGCATGAGATGCATGACTAGACTAGGATTAGTTGAATCCATGAACAGTCTTAAGTTTTATGTTTTAATGAGATTAAAATATAAATTAAATCTAATTTATTCTTTATTTTTATAACATTATAAGTGTTATAATCAGATCAAAAAATAAAAAATAAAATTTTAATTTTTTTATAAAATTGATCTGTTGCATGCCTAGACTAGTTGTAGAATTATTCCAGTAACTTGTCTAGAATAGATTTACTTTTGAATAGTTTAATTTAAATCTTATTCTTTAGATTTTACATGTTGATGTATTAGATCTGAAAGCATATTAATTAGATCAATTTTTGATACATGAGATGTATGCAAAGCATATATTAGTTAGATCTTAAATTGTATATGAGATATGTAAATTTAGATCTAACTAGTTTTGTAGTTAAATTTATATTTCTGATTAAGGTGTTCCTCATGGCCGTCTGATCATAAGAATGAAGTAGAGTTTTAAGACCACCACTTTTCATTCAATGGGGTGTTCTTATGACGTGTAGGGGTGCCGTACGTTCATCCTTAATCAGAAATCAAAGCTTGCTTTTCTGCAAAACCTGAGATCCTGAAATCTTAGGATTTATTTTACATATTTTGTTTATGAACCCAAACTTAATTAATGAATTAAGTTTATGAAACCAATTTGGTCTAAAATTAAAAATTTTAGATCTAAGATATTTTCATAAAATTGGGTTCGGGCTTGGGTAGCTCGATTAGGTCTAGCAGTTGATCAAACTGAATCAAGAGTTGGTTAGGTGGGATCATGAAAGTAAATAATTGACCAATCTAATAGGATTAAGTCTAGGTCAAGGTCGAATCACATTTAGATATGACTCGATCAAGTTAAGACCTAATTTGGCTCAGTAGTTAGAGTCTGTATTGTAGGCTAACCCAATTGGTTCTGGTTCGACAATTTGGTGTCTAAGGTAAGTTGGACAGATACGACCGACTGATTTTTAATTGAGAGCTACACGACTCGAATGCATTCTTATCGAGTTAATGGCATATCCCTTCCATTGGTCTCATTTATCTGGCCATATGTGTCGATCCAGTTCTGATTTGAGGTGGCTAACAATTCGAGCTGACCCATGCCACTAGGTTAGTCATAATTGTTATGACTCTGTCAAGTCAAGTTTAATGAGACCTAAATCAAATATCCCTAAGAAAATATTAAGTCTAGGTCTTCCACCATTATGGATGTGCGGGCCCTTCCCGGGGTTGATTGTTCTCGGTTGGTTACAGTGGCTCAGTTGCACCGAAAAGATGCAACCATGTCCATTAGGCATTGGATGCTATGAATTAGAGGATGGGTTGGGCTCAATATTCTGGATACGATGAGGGACCCAATCAAAAATCTAGTTCGTGCAAATAGTGGGTCTGACTTAACTAAGGATTGGAGCAATATTCCAGACACGGTGAGCTTCATGAATTAGAGACCAAGTTTTGGGTGCACCATGATTAGAGAATCATTGGACAAGAGTTGTCCATTCATCGGTTGACCCATCACCAATAACTGTTAGGTGACGTGATGAGCCAGTTGGTGAGACCGCAACACCCACTAGAAATTACTGATCACGGAGATTTTCACATCTCTACCAAGGGAGTGTAGGGATCTGAGAAAATAGTGAGAACCTAATTTATTTAAAAATAAAATCTCTAAATAAATTGGTTAAGTCTGATTACAAAATCTAACTAGAAACTTTCAACTCTCTACAGGAAACATGTCTTCCTCTAACCCCCTAACCAAAATACTAGACACCCACAGATTGATTGGACCCAATTTCAAAGACTAGTTGAGGAACTACAGAATTATTCTGGATTTCAAAAAATTGACTCATGTCTTGGACCAGGATCCACCTGCCATGCCAGTACGTCCGACTGCTGAACAGAGAGCATCTCTGAAAAAGTGGATGGATGATGATAATAAAGTAAGGTACTACATGTTGGATGCAATGTCTGATGACTTGCAGCACCAGCATCAGAATATTTTGACTACCCATCAAATGTTGGCTCACCTGTAAGAGTTGTTTGGTGAACAGAGTCGCGCGGCCAAGTGTCAAGTCTGTCAAAGACTTTTTAAGGCCAAGATGCGTGATGGGCAGTCAGTCCTTGATCATTATTTGACAATGATCAAAGACCTTAAGGAGCTTGAAAAACTCGATATCATCTTAGACAAGGATTTTCAGATTGATGTAATCCTTCAGTCTTTGTCCGATGCATATGGTCAGTTCATCATGAACTTTCATATGCATAAGATGCAGTGTACCTTGGCTGAGTTAATGAACATGCTGGTTACGGTTGAGCTTTCTATGAAGGGTTCAAAAGGCTCAATTCTTACTGTGGAGCAGACTTCTTCCAAGAGAAAGTCTTTTGAAAAGAAAAAGAAGTCTGTGAGGAAGCAGAAGGTGGATGGCAAGAAGAAGAAGACAGAACCGAAGAAGAAGGCTACTGATAAGGGAAAATATTTTCACTACCAATCAGATAGCCATTGGAAGCGGAACTGTCCTCAGTACCTGGCCACCCTAAAGAACAAGAAGGATGGTCTTTCTGGAGGTATGCTCATTTTAGAATCTAACCTTACGATTTTTTTTGCATCCAGTTGGGTGCTTGACTCTGGTTCTAGTGCTCATTTGTGCACTTTTATGCAAGGTCTTGAGGAGAGCAGGAGGCTGAGAGATAGAGAGATGATCCTACGCATCGGGAATGAAGCAAGAGTTGCTGCTGTGGCCATGGAAACCTACCCTCTGCGATTACCGTTAGGATTAGATTTAGTTTTAAGAGACTGTTATTATGTGCCTGCAACAAGCAAGAATTTGATTTTTGTTTCATGTTTAGCACAAGAAGGCTATGTGATTAGCTTTCATAAGGACCATTGTAATATTTTTTATGAAAATAATAAAGTTGCAAATAGTTTTATCATTAACGGTCTCTATCAGTTACATGTTGATGTATCTGTATTTAATATCGAGCAAAATGTGAATGTCATAGGAATTAAAAGGCCTAGAGATAGTCTAAATAATAGGTATCTGTGGCACCTAAGACTAGGTCATATAGCAAAAGATAGGGTTAACAAATTGGAGAAATTCGGACTATTGAGTCCATTGACTTTCGAGTCATATCCAGTTTGTGAATCATGTCTTTAAGGCAAAATGACCAAGCTTCTTTTTATAGGACATGGGGAAAGGACCACAGACCTACTTGCCCTAGTACATACGGATGTGTGCGGCCCATTTGATGTGCCGGCTAGAGGCAACTATATCTACTTCATTATCTTTACCGATGATATGTCTAGGTATGGGTATGTGTTTCTAATAAAATACAAGTCTGAAGCTTTTGAAAGGTTCAAAGAATTCAGACATGAGGTAGAAAAATAAACAGGAAAGCCCATTAAGGTTCTTCGATTAGTTCGAGGAGGTGAATACCTTAGTCAGGAGTTCCTAGACTATCTTAAGAATAATGGTATAGTCTCTCAATGGACTCCACTTGGAATGTCTCAACTCAACGGGATTTCAGAATGAAGAAATCGGACCCTATTAGATATGGTCCATTCCATGATGAGCTTTATGGACCTTCCTGAATTTCTTTGGGGACATTGTCTCATGACAGCAATTTATATATTGAATAGGGTTTCCTCTAAAACCGTTCCTACCACACCGTATGAGATATGGCATGGTAAGAAGCCAAGTCTGAATCATCTCAGAATTTAGGGTTGTCCGGCTCATGTCAAGAGACAGCAGACGGATAAGTTAGAGTTCAGGTCTTTTAGAGCTCGGTTCATAGGATATCCTAAAAAGTCATTAGGATACTATTTTTATATTCTGAAACACCATAATGTGATTGTAAGTCAAAATACTATTTTTTTAAAAAAATAATTTATTCAAGATGGTGGCATCAGAAGAATAATTAAGCTCAAGGAAAATATCTCCCAAGAGCAACGAGCTAAAGAAACTGAGGAACCCAATCAATTAGAACCAATCCTAACACAACGTCTTACACCTTGTAGATCGACTAAGATTTTTCATTCTCCTGAAAGGTACTTAGGTACCATACAAGAGGATGTAGAGGAAATATTCCTCATAGAAAATGGGGTTCATGGTGATGATCCCAAGACCTATGATAAGGTGATATCAGATATCGACTCCGAGAAATGGTTAGAGACAATGAGATCAGAAAGTGACTTGATGCACTCAAACCAAGTCTAGATCTTGGTAGATCCACCTGAAGGTATTGTACCTATTGGGTGTAAATGGATCTTCAAGAAAAAGATTGGTGCAGATAGGAATGTAGAGACATTCAAGGCTAGGCTCGTAGCGAAAGGTTATAATCAGCGCGAAGGCATTGACTATCAGGATACCTTCTCGTCTGTAGCCATGCTAAAATCCATCCACACATTGCTTGCTATTGCAGCCTATTTTGATTTTGAAATATGGCAAATGGACGTGAAAACGGCGTTCTTAAATGGACATCTTGAGGAAGATATCTATATGGAATAGCCACTTGGTTTCACATCCAGTGATGATGATCATAAGATCTGCAAGCTGCAAAGGTCCATTTATGGACTTAAGCAAGCATCTCGAAGTTGGAATACTCATTTCAATGATGTGATCAAAATATTTGGTTTCATCAAGAACGAGAAGGAACCATGTGTGTTCAAAAAGGTCAGTGGGAGTGCAGTTGTCTTCCTCGTATTGTATGTAGATGACATCCTCCTAATTGGGAATGACATTCCCATATTGACCTCAGTCAAAGTATGGTTGTCTAAGGAGTTCTCTATGAAAGATCTAGGAGAGGCATCCTTTATACTGGGTATTAAAGTATATAGAGATAGACCAAATAGGATGCTCAGACTTTCACAGAAGATGTACATAGAGGAGGTGCGAAAAAAGTTTAGTATGAAAAACTCTAAAAGAGATTTAGTACCTTTTAGACATGGCATTCATCTCTCCAAGAAGATGTGCCCTAGCACACCTGAGGAGATTGAACGCATGAGCAAGATCCCTTATGCTTCGGCAATAAGGAGCCTCATGTATGCTATGCTACGTACACGACCTGATATAGCCCATGCTATGAGTGTCACAAGCAAATATCAGTCGAATCCAAGCGAAGAGCACTGGACTTCTGTGAAATGTATCCTTAAGTACTTGAGAAGAACTAAGGATATGTTTCTAGTCTTTGGGAATGGAGAACTCCAGATTCAGGGATATATAGACTCAGACTTTATGTCTGATATAGATGATCGAAAGTCGACATCTAGGAGTCTATTCATTTGCAATGGTGGTGCAATCAGCTGGAAGAGTTTCAAGCAGACGGTGATTGCTGATTCCACCATGGAGGTAGAGTACATTACTGCATCGAAAGCTACGAAGGAGGCATTCTGGTACAAAAAGTTTACCGCAGAGTTTGGAGTGATATCATCGGATGCCATACCTCTTTACTGCAACAATAATGGCACCATAGCCCTAGCTAAGGAGCCAAGGTCTCATTAGAATTCCAAGCACATCGAGCGGCGATTCCATTTGATCCATGATTATCACGAAAAGGGTTATGTCGAGGTCAAGAGAGTTGACTCCACAAACAATATGGCAGACCCACTGACTAAGCCATTGGGCCAGCAAAAGATCGAAGCCCACCTTGAGAAGATGGGACTTAGATATGTAGCCAATTGGCATTAGGTCAAGTGGGAGTTTGTTAGATGTGTGCCCTAGATGCCAGATTGGCTGACACATTCCTGTATAAATCTAAGGACAAATTTATAATTTTGACTATAAATGAATAAATGAGTTATTCTTCTATCATATTGTGTACATTGTGTCTGTGATACATCCTTTGAGTTAGTAGGAATGTCGATTCATATTTTTAAGAGTTAAAAATTTAAGGCATGAATTTACATAACTAACTCATAAACAGCTCCTGATCATAGGATCATCATGAGGATGGTGATCAATCCAGAAGGTTGGCGTACGATCGCTTCTTTAGGATAGATGTATCTTAAGTCTACGGTGTGGAGACACCAAAGTGAGAGTACAGGTATTCATTGAGAATGAGAGTACTGAGCGTGACCATTTCAAGCAGTTATAAGAAAGTCTACCTTCTCGTCAATGACTAGCTCGATGCTGCAGTTGTGTGTCTAGTTCTTTGACCTGAGGTGCATCGACAATTTACCTTAAGTGTGTTATAGTTTGACTACACCATAACTCGATCTCCTAACCATTCGAAATCCTGAGGTGTATGTTGGCTGTAGCATATTCATTGTAGGAACTAGGTCATACCAAGATGGGATCTATCAACCTCGGTAGATGAGAGGAGTAGTCCTATGATGATCGAAAGATTGAGTCCTTAATCCCATGGCCATTGCAGAGTGAAATAATAGAAAAAGAATTTTTCATTGGGGTTTCACATCGGACTCGGATCGATCGATTGATTCATATGACTGATGTTGGGTTTGACGAGTTCACCTTAATCCTAATTCAGTCGAAACTCATGATAGAGGAACTCAATCACACAGATAGCTATACCGAGAGGTTCATCTTCAGTTCTGATGGATTGCCACCATATACTGCTAGGTGTCACTGGTGGATTTTGGGAGCAATTAGAATGATCTTAATGATCGATCATTCTAATTGTCTGAATCAGAAGAGTTCTGGTCTATCGAAAGGAGTTTCGATGATATCGATGATGAGATCATGACATGTCTCATTACCATATGAAATTGAACCTAACTGGGTCACACAAACAAGAGTTAGGGTCTGGATGTCATCAATTGGGCTAACCCAATTGATTTGGATAAAATCCAATTAGATTCAAGGAAATCGTGCTAGCACACGATTGAGCCTAACTTTCTCTTCGTATAATCTTTTTCATCTCGACTGAGCCAAATGTGATTTTACTCACCCAGAAAATCTTAGAAAAATTTCTCTGAATCTAAATAAAGCTTGTCCAGCTCAGAAAAGGCTTGTCTTAATTCATGAGATGAATTTAAGACAAACACCTGCTAATTCCTGTCACCTGCCAATTTTATTTTAGGATATTTGTCAAAAGTTGACATATGGGTCTTAAATTGAAGGCCACTTGACAAGAGCTTATTGGAGGATTTTTGTGGAGCCAAACCACATCAAATTGGGCACCATAATCAGATTATGGCGTGATCCCAATTAGATTAAGTGGGGGCCCCAAGTGGATAAGGTTGGAGAGTCTTGATAAGATTGGACTCTTTGGCGCCAACCTCTCTTTATCCTTATCCAGTGTTGGTGCCAACTTTGAGATAGAGAATTGGGTTCTTATTTGATATGATCAGATGACATCAAGAAACCAATCAAAATTTTTTTAGAATTTATTGAAATTTTTTGATTGGTTGAATGATGTGGCACTGCGCAGCATACAGGGTCTATATAAATCCTTCTGCACCTAGGGTTTTAGGCTGAAGTTGTTTTATGCACCAAACCCAATAGCTGCCACCCCCTCCCTTCTTCTCTATATCCTCACTACTCTCCTATCTCTCCTCTTTATGTCCATAGAGTTGGACGTTCATCTGGTGCAAGAAAAAGGCATGGTGATGCCTGGAACAGGAAGGCTGCAGGACATCTTCGACAGGCTGCTGCTCCAACTTCAGAAGGAGTTCTGAAGCACTTCCAAATTAGATAGAGATCTAATTTTTGGAGCATAGATTTGTGAGGAGAAGACATTCTAGGTTCTACCTAAGTGGATACTGGTAGAGGCTAGGCACTTGCATGGCTACATCAGAACCTCGGGCTGTGTTGAGATCATCTACAGGATAATCAAATTACTCTTGAGGTATGTCTATACTTCTCATATTTTTAGATTTAATTTTAAATTTTAAATATCAGATAATAAAATTAGATCTAACAAATATTAGATCTGAAATAGCATAAGATAAAATTTTTAAATTATTCTGTCCCAGATTTGATGAAATCTGGAAGATCCTACAAAGGAAAAAGGCAGTTTTTCCTTCAAATAGAACCTTAGATCATATAATTATTGTTGATCGAATCGATTGACACCCATATATAGAATTAATTAAATCTAAGGACCTAGTTTAGTTCTGTGGCTCGAGTCTGATTTACCTAAGCTAATCTATTCGGATCAATTGTCCAATTGGTGTCTAAGACAAGTAATTGAAAGGTGATTATTTAATTGGTTCTATTTGCTTATCTGATCAATTTATTGGTGTCTCAGGAAAGAAATGGGGGGACTCCCACCAATCTTCACTTTTCTGGTCAATTTAGAAAATTGAGTCTCAAATATGGTTGCTTGGTAGTTTAATTTAGCCCATACCAATTACAAAAGTCATATGATGACTAGTTAGATGAGATCTAAACTTAAATCTCTCCACCAAATATTAAGTCTAAGATCTTTTACCGTTGTAAATGTGCGGACGTGCTACCGATGTTGATAGTTCTCGACTGGTCACAATGATTCAATTGCATCGAGAATACGCAACCACTCTATTGGCAAAGAGTTGCTACGGGATAAAGATGGGATTTGGCCCAAGAACTATTAGGTGAGAGACCCAATATGGCTTTGCACCTACTTGTGAATGATGGATCTGACTTAACTAAGAAGTGCGAACAATAACTGTTAGGTGAACCCATATGACTTAGAGACCAAGTAGCTGCAACATGCTTAGAGAAGCATCTGGACAAAGAGTTATCTACGCATCGGTGTTCATTCGTGTTACCAATAACTGTTAGGTGAGGTGCACAGCATTGGTGGGATTGCAGTATCCACTAGAAATTCAATTATTGCATTAGGATTTTCATTTCTCCACCCGAAGAGTGTGGGAGATCTAATAAAATAGTGAAAGTCTCTTTTTGCATCTAAAAGTTCTAAGAGCAAATTATAAAATAAGTATAAACATCCAATTAGAATTTTTGCTCTTTGTTGTTCATTGTATCAGCTTCCAACCCTCTAGCTTGAATCTTAGATATCAACCGATTAATCAAAATTGATTACATAGATTGGCTCACAAACCTAAGAATTATTCTTAATATTAAAAAATTAAGTAATGTTCTCTACCAGGTCATTCTATTGTTAACGACTGGTCCAACCCATAGTCAACGAGCTATACTTGATGAGTGGATGGACAATGACAATTAAGATAGATGCTATGCATGAGTATAAGTTCACTGTCTACAACATGTTGATTCATCTGTAAATATTGTGAGGTGATCAGAGTTACACAGTACATATGATGTGTGATGGACAGTCAATCTATGATCGTTATTTAATAATGATCAAGAAAATTAAGGAGCATGAAAGGCTCAACATGATCATGCACAAGAAATTACTTATGGATTTGATCCTACGATCTCTGATTAGTTTATATGGATAGTTTATGGTAAACTACCATATAAAAGACCATCATGGTACCTTATCTGAATTGGTCAAAGTGTTAATAACAAAAAAACCTTGAAAGAGTTCAGAGGTAAATACCTGAAGAGCCTAAAGAAACAATGACATGCCTAGAGTAGGCATGTCAAAATTGCTCAATGTTATCCTTACGATTTTTTCTTCTCCCAGTTGAGCTGTGGACTCTAGTGTAGAGTCGATAGGAAGGTAGAAGGCTGAGAAAGTAACCCTTAAATTGGCTATAAAGCAACAGCTACTACTGCGGCCATGGGTATCTATCCTTCATAATCATCATTTAGATTTAGTTCTTAGAGACGGTCTCTATCATTTGCATGGTGATACATATATGAACTTACTTGAGCAAGTAGTGAATGCCATTGGATTTGAGAGATTTAGAATTGAGATAAAATTTAAAGTATATGTGGACCCTTATGGCTAAGTCGTATTGGAGAAGAAATGATTAACAAACTGAAGAAATATGGGCTTGGGCTCATTGACTGTTGAGTCAAATCTAGTTTGTGTATCATCTCTTTAAGAAAATATGACTAAGCTATTCTTGTTGGATGAGAAAAAGACTACTGAGATATTTATCCTTGTACACATTTGATATGTGCAGCCTATGTGATGTGCTAACCAAGGAGTTGTCTCTACTTCATTAATTTTATCGATGATCAGTCATAGTGTGGGTAAGAATATGAGATATGGCATAGTTTTATATTGGACAGCTCTTAGTACATCTCAGCTCAATGAGATAAGAAGAGTCAAGAGACTATATGAGATATGGTCTGATCCATAATGAATTTTACTTATTTATATTTTTTTAGGGACATACTTTATTTCTATGAAATTAGGTTCTCTCTAAACTTGTTCCTACCACACCATATGAGATATGACATGGTGAGAACTGAATCTTAATTATTTTGAGATTCAAGGATGTTCAGCCTATGTTTAGTACAGTAGGTGGATATATTAGAGGATAGGTTTATAAAGCTCATCTTAAAAGAATTTGGGATACTACTTTCTGAAAGGATCACAATGTGATTGTGATCCATTGCTATCTTCTTGAAAAATTGTCTAACCAAGATGAAATAGTGGGAGGAAAGTTAAGCTCAAAGAGAGTATCTCTGAAGAGCAACGAGTCTTGAGACCTCAAGAACCTATTTATCATGATGAGCGAGTAGATGTATATTCCTCCACCTCGTACATAAAGTAGGATCTCCAATCCTCTCGAAAGATACTTGGGTATGCTTAACAGAGGATGTAGAAAAAAATCATTTCTCATGGAAGATGGGAGCATAGAGTGTTCCCAAAGCCTACAATAAGGCGATGTGAGACATTGACTCCAAGAAAGAGATGTGAAATAGCTTTCCTAAGAAGAAATCTTCTGAAGATTTCTATATAGAATAGCCTATGGATTTCACTTCTTGTGATAGGAGATCATAAAGTCTATAATATCCTTGGAGTTGGAACAATCATTTCAATGATATGATCAAATTGTTTGATCAGAAAGGAAGAATTATATGATTTTCAAAAGGGTCAGTGGGAGTGTCCAAAACTGACATCGGTTAAAATATGGTTGAATATAGATTTCTCCATAAAAGATATAAAGCAAGTATCCTAAAGATCTATAGTGATGGATACAATTGGATGCTTGTATTTTTATAGATACAGTACAGAGAGTAGATGCTAAAATAGTTCCATATAAAAATCTTGGAGAGGGGTCTGCTACCCTCTTGGGCATAGATATATACCAAGTAATGTACTTGAACTGATATAGTGAATGTCACAAGTAGATATCAGTTGTATCCAGGCTAAGAGCGCTGGATTGCTGTGAAAATATCCTTAAGCTCTTAAGAAAAACTGAGGACATGTTCTTAATTTGAAGAAGGATCAAAGCTAGGAGTGAGAGGATACATCAATTCATATTTTATGTCAGATGTTGATGGTAGAATATCTACATCATTGGATGTGTTCCTATGTCGATATCTTGAAAAGGTTCCAAATAATCGATCGATGGAAGCTGAGTATACTGTAAATATGTAGGATACATTTTAGTTCTAATGTTAGTTGCAGAATTGATTGTCATGCCATTAGATGCTATGACACTATACTGTAAAGATAATGGCACCATAGCCCTTGCTAAGGAGCTTAGGTCTCACCATATATCTAAGCACATAGAGCAGCAGAACACATGACTACCTCGAGTAAAAATATATAGAGGTGCAGAGAGCAAACTCCATATGTGATGTGGATGATCTACTGGTAAGTCACTTAGTCAGTCTAAGACTATAGTCTGTCTTGTGAAGATAGAGCTTGATACATGACAGATTGGCTTTAGTGCAAGTGGAAGATTGTTGGATATATGCCCTAGAAGCTAATCTTGACTGACACATTTCATATCTCTAGGACATAATTTTGTACTTATTATGCAATTACATTACCATTCATGTTTATGTATCCATGAATCATTCAAGGGATTAATAAGATGATGACACATATTCTTAAAAAATTAAAAATTTGATGCATGTGTCATTGATGGTTAATTCTTAAATTGCTCCTGATCATAGGATTATCATAGAGATGGTCATTGATCCGGAAAGACCAGTGCACGGATCGCTTCCTTCGGACAGATGGATCTTGAGTCTGTGATGTAGAGACACTGGAGCAAGAGTGTAGGTGGTTGTTAGAGAACAACTAGCACTGAGCGTGACCAATAAGAGAAATTGCATGGATGTCTGCTCACTCGTTAGTGACTTTCTCGATGCTACAGTTGTATGACTGATCTTTTGACCTGAGATGGCACTACTGCTCGCAGTGAGGCTGCTGGAGTTTGACTGACACATCAACATGGATCTCAAAAAATTCTTATAGTGGATGTTGGCAACAGTTGGTCCACTATAGGAGTGGGGTGTGCATCAAAATGGGATCTATCAACTCTAGCAAAAGGAAGTAGTACTATGAAATTTAAGAGACTGAGTCTTTAAGTCTATGGCCATAGCATTGTGATTGATGGAAAAGAGTTTTCATAGAATCACATATGGATCCAAGCTGATTGAATCTATCATATGACCGATGTTGAGGTTTGACGATTCATCCATGACCAGCCATCTGGTTGGGACTCATGATAGAGGAACTGTCTCATGCACTAATTGCACCTAGAGGTTCATCTTTTATTCTATTGGGTTGCCACTATATATTGCTAGATGTTACTGATGGATCGTGAGACTCATGAGAATCATCTTGATGATCAAATGATCCTTGATGGACTGAGTTAGAATTATTCTAACCCGTTGAAAAGAGTTTCAATAATATTGTGATAGAGATCATAATATATTTCACTATCAGACAGAATAGAACCTATGGGATCACACATAAAAGAGACTTTTGACTGATCAGATGGTTAAATTATGATTATGAACCATAATAAGATTTGATTATCAATTTGATTGATAATTGATCCAATACAAATATTGCATTATGTAACTTACTAAAGAGTTAGTAAGTTATAAGAAGATTAATTAGCAATAGGATTGCTAATTGACTCAATTTGATTAAGCAATGAGGCTTGCATTAAGTCTAATTTGATTGGATTTAATTTGACTCATTATGGATTTGATTTAATCAACCCCAATAGGGTTATAGGATAACCCCAAAAAGATCAGATGATTAGTCCCAATTGAATTAGGATTTGAGTTTGATCCAATTTTTAATTAGACTATGATGTATGTATTCCTAATTGGACTAGAAATTTTTATTTTTCTGAGTGCATCAAATTCTAATTGGATTAGGATTAAAAATTGAGTTTGACTCCAGCACCAAGAAAGAGTCCAATTGGACTAGAACGACTCCAATTAGAAGACATCTAATCTAAATAAATTGAGCTTCAAATCAAATTTAGTTTTCTATCTTTTTGAGTCTAATCTGGTCCTAATTTTATTAAGATTAATTGATGTTTTAATTGGGTTTAAAATAAAAATTTAAATAAGAGTCCCATGATCATGAAACTCCTCCAATCCATGCGCCCAAAGGATCCCACGCCCCCACTACTTCCCACGTCCCCTTTCCTCATGATATTAGCATGTAAGAAAGAAAGATTCCCTCCTTCTTTACTGTGTAAAATATGGCATGGAACCTGATATTGGGTGGCATACAAAATTTGGAAGGGTCCTACTTGAATTGGACTCTTGATTTCTATCCTATTTCGAACTCATCTCTTGGCCTATAAATAACCACCATATGGGATGGTTAAGGATAGGATAGGATCAGGTTATGATGCCCAAAAAACAAAAGATTTTATGTGTGAAAAATTATGGAGGGAAAAGGGACGGCATGCATGGTTTTGGCATGAGGTCAGTCGAAGTAATCTCTTCTTTCTTACATTGGTTGTTAAGACAACCTCTTCTCCTCCCTCTTGCCTATGTTTAGATATGGATGTCTTCTCTTTTCTTTGTCCAAAAGTTAGACAAAATTTTTACATCTCTATTGTAGAGATTTAATGCATGAATTTTTGAAAAAAAAAAAGGAAAGGTTCTTCTCATGATCTCTAGCATAGAGATCAAGATCCTCCTACATCTTCTTGTTCTCTAAGAATGCCTTAGGAGAAAAGAAGATTTTCAACCATCAAGATGCAATCTCTATAAGGGAGCTAGTACTCTAGTGAGATCAAAAAATTTTTGATCAGATCAGAGTCTTGTGTGGATACCCATAGAGATCGGATGCTTGTGCGGCTAAAAGGAACCTTCAGAAGACATCCATGATCATCAGATTGTGTTGAAGATTGATCTATGTCCAGATATATTTTTAATTTAATTTTTTCTATTCAATTTTTATATTTGAATTTTATCTCACATATGAGGATCCTATTTGTGGTTTGAAGATTTGATCTTATGCATACTTAGATTAAATTAGATTTAATCTAAAAATTTTTAAATTTCACTGCGTACTAGTTTTGTAAAATCATGCATGCATGAAACTATAAAAATCCAACACCCACTGCTCGGGCCATGATCACTCACCTACAAGAGTTGTATGGTGAGTAGAGCTATACTACTCACTTTGAAGTATCCAAGAGGCTCTTCAATCTAAAGATGCATGAAGGACAGTCAGTCCATGAGCACTGTATGACAGTGATCAAGGACATTGAAAAGTTTGGGAAGCTCGGGCTAGAAATTCAAAAGAAATTATAGATGGATTTGATCCTTCAATCCCATACAAGTTCATATAGTCAATTTATTATAAATTTTTATATGAACAAGCTCGACTGCACTATACTCAAACTAGTCAACATGTTGGTTTCTATGGAGGGAACCTTAAAGAGTTCAAGGGACACTGTTCTTGTTGTGGAGCAGACTTCTTCTTCCAAGAGAAAGTCTACTAGAAAGAAGAAAGTTAAATCCATGAAGAAGCAGAAGAAAGAGAGCAAGCTGAAGAAGGATGGTCCAAAGGCGGCTGAGGTAAAGGAAAAGTGTTTTCACTGTCATGTTGAATGCCACTGAGGAGGAACTGTCCAAAATACCTGGAGAGCCTAAAGATCAAAAAGGACGATAAATCTTTTGAAGGTATGCTCATAATTGAATCTAACATTATGATTTCTTCTACATCTAGTTGGGTATTAGACTCTGGCTCAAGTGCTTATATATGTACCTTAATATAGGATTTGATAGAAAGTAGGAGGTTGAGAGAAAGTGACATGATCCTTTAGATCAGCAATGGAGCAAAGATTGCTACAGAGGTTGTTGGCACTTACTATCTTCGATAACCGTCTGGTGTTAGATTAGATTTGAAAGACTATTATTATATTCCTGTAGCTAGTCAAAATTTGATTTCTGTATCTGTGCTAGCACAGGAAGGTTTTAAAAGTAATTTCAATAAAGAGTTTTATTCTATTTATTTATGAAATAATTTGATTGCATGAGGTCTTTTAATTGATAGTCTTTATCACTTGCATGTTGATGCGAATGTGAACCTAAATAAGCAAATAGTAAGTGCTGTAGGCCAAAAGAGATCCAGTGATAAAATTAACCAGAAGTACTTGTGGCACCATAGACTAGGCTATATTGGAGAGGATAGGATGAATAGGCTAAAAAAAGATGGGATCCCTGGCTCTCTTAACCCAGAGTTATATCCAGCTTGTGAATCCTACCTTCGAGGAAAGATGGCCAAGTTATCCTTTGTAGGACATGGGGAGAGGGCACTGAGTTACTCATCCTGGTATACAATGATGTGTGTAGGTCATTTGATGTGCAAATTAGGGGTAGTTATACCTACTTCATTATCTTTATCGATGATCTGTCTAGGTATGGATATGTGTATCTGATGAAACATAAGTTTGAGGACTTTGAAAAGTTCAAAGAATTCAGACATAAAGTAGAAAAGCAGACAGATAAATCTATTAAGGTTCTTCGATCTGATCGAAGAGGTGAATACCTTAGTCAGAAATTTTTGGAATATCTTAAGGACAACGGTATAGTCTCTCAATGGATGCCTCCTGGAGCACCTCAGCTCAACCGGATATCCGAGAGGAGGAACAGGACCCTATTGGAAATGGTTATATCTATGATGAGCTTCACTGATCTACCCTTATTTCTTTTGGGACATGCCTTGTTAATTATCATTCACTTGTTGAATAGGATTCCATCAAAGTCTGTTCCTACCACACTATATGAGATATGGTTCGGTAATAAGTCAAGTCTAGGTTATTTTAAGACTTGGAGATGTCTGACCTATGTCAAGAGACAGATGGTGGATAAGTTGGAGGATAGATCTATTATAGCTCGCTTTATAGGGTATCTGAAAGAATGTATGGGATACTACTACTTTCCACAAGACCACAATGTGATTGTGAGTCGAAACATTGTATTCCTAGAAAAATAGTTTATCCAGGATAGCGATAGTGGGAGGTTAGTAGAGCTCGAAGAGAAAGTCTCTGAAGAGCCAAAAGCTATAGATCCTCAGAAAACCCATAGTCCATGAGTCAAAAGTTGATGTTTCTCTACCACCTCATAGATCTAGCTGGATCTTCCGACCTCCTGAAAAGTACATGGGTATGCTTATGGAGGAAGTAAAGGAAATGTTTCTTATGGAAGATAGGGGTCATACTGATGATCTTAATATCTTTGACGAAGCGATGTCTGACATCGATTTTGAAAAATAGTTAGATGCTGTGAAGTCAGAAATTGACTCGATACACTCGAACCAAGTCTGAACCTTAGTGGATCCATCTGAGGGTATTGTACCCATTGGGTGTAAATACATTTACAAAAGAAAAATAGATACCGATGGTAAGGTAGAGACCTATAAAGCTAGGCTTGTGGCTAAAGGTTATAGTTAGCGTGAGGGCATTGACTATTACAAAATCTTCTCATCCGTGGCCATGCTGAAATCCATTCATACTCTACTTGCTGTTACAGGTTACAATGATTATGAAATATGGTAGATGAATATGAAAATTATCTTTCTGAATAGATATCTTGAGAAAGATATCTATATGGAGCAGCCTATGAGTTTCACGTCTGATGATGGTGATCACAGAGTCTGCAAACTGCAAAGTCCATATATAGATTAAAGTAAGCTTCTCAAAGTTGGAACCATCATTTTGATGAGGCAATCAAATCATTTAATTTCATCAAAAATGAAGAAGAACCTTGTATATACAAAAGGGCCAGTGGAAGTGCGATCACCTTTCTCATATTATACGTGGATGATATTCTCCTCATTGGAAATGATATTTTTATACTGACCATGGTCAAAAGATGGCTGTCTAAGGAATTCTCTATGAAAGATCTAGAAGAAGCATCCTATATTCTCGAAATAAAGGTCTAGAAGGATAGACCTAAATGGATGCTTGGTCTATCACAAAAGCTATACATAGAGAAGATGCTGAAGAGGTTCAGCATGAAAAGCTTCAAGAGAGGCTCTTACCTCTTAGGCATGGTATTAGTCTCTCCAAGACGACGTGTCCGACCACATCTGAGGAGGTGCAATGCATGAGTAGGATTCTTTATACCTTGACAATAGGGAGCCTCATGTATGTCATGCTATGTACTTGACTTGATATTGTCCTTACTGTGAGTGTCATGAGTAGGTATCAGTCAAATCCAGATGAGGAGTACTGGATAGCTGTGAAGAACATCCTTAAGCACTTAAGAAGGACTAAAGATTTATTCTTGATCTTTAAAGGTGATTCTGAGTTGCGAGTCGAGGGGTATCCTGATTCAGACTTCATGTCTGATCCTGATGATAGAAAGTTTACGTCAGAGTATATGTTCATTTGCAATAGTGGTGCAGTTAGCTGGAAGAGTTATAAGCAATCCATCATAGCAGATTCAACCACGGAGGCTGAGTATGTCATTACTTCGGATGCTGCAAAGGAAGGCTTCTGATTCAAAAAGTTCGTCGCAGAACTCGAGTTTATGACATCGAATGCCATACCACTGTACTACGACAATAGAGCCATAGCACTTGCTAAAGAGCCGAGGTCTCATCAGAAATCTAAGCACATCGAGCGGCAGTTTCATATCATATGCAACTATCTCGAAAAAAATATATCGAGGTGCGAAGAATAGACTCTGCAGATAATGTGGCAGACTCACTGACTAAGCAATTGAGCTAACCGAAAATGTAAGTCCACCTCTAGATCATGGGACTTAGATTTATGGCCAATTGGCTTTAGTTTAAGTTGGATATTATTAGATGTATGTCCTAGAAGCCAATATGACTGACACATTGTAATAAATCTAGAACATAATTTTATACTTAATACATTGATATGATCAATAAAAGAGCAAATTCTTTTTCATTCAAGTGTAATGTATCCTTGAATCATCTATGAAATTAGTTTCGATACATATTCTCAAAGTGTTAAGAATTAGAGACATATATTTAATTTCTAAATACTCTCGATCATACGATCATCATAAGGACAATGATAGATCCAGATAGACTAGCATACAAATTACTTCCTTGGAGATAGATGAGTCTCTGGTATACTGTGTAGAGACACAGGGCGATGAGTGTAGGTAGTTGCTAGAGAATAACTTGTACTGAGTGTGACCATATGAGAGATCACTTGGATTTCTATTCGATCATCAGTGATTATCTCGATGCTATAGTTGTGTGACTGATCTTTTGACTTAAGATGGTACTGTTACTCGCAGTGAGGCTACTAGAGTTTGACTGACACATAAATATGGATCTTAATGAGCCGTTGTAGTGGATGTTGGCGATAGTTGGTCCACTGCAGGAGTGAGGTGCATATCAAAATAGGATCTATCGATCTTGATAGAGAGGAGTAATCCTATAAAATTTGAGAGGCTAAGTCTAAGAGTCTGTGGCCACAATAGTGTAATTGATGGAAAAGGGTTTTCATAGAAGTTACAACTAGACTTGAGCTATTCGAATCTATCATATGGTTGATGATGAGGTTTGACGATTTATCTATGACCTGTCATCAAGTCGGGACTCATGATAGAAAGACCGAATCACACGTTAACTACACCTAGAGGTTTATTTCAGTTTATTGGGTTGTCACTACATACTGCTAGGTGTCACTGGTAGGTTGTGAGAGCTCACTAGAATTGTTCTGGATCGATAATCCTTACTGAGTTAGAGTGGAATTATTCCGATCCATTGAAAAGAGTTTCAACGATACTTTGATAGAGATCATTGTATGTCTCACTACTAGATAGAATTAAATTTATGGGGCCACACAATAAAGAGATTAGGTCTGGAATAAGTAATTGAGATTATGAAGTATCAATTGGGTTTAAAAAACCCATTGGATTCACGATAATCTTGCTAACACATGGTTGGACCCAATTCCTCTTTTCGTTAGGATTACTTATTTGATAAGATAATTCTAACTTAATTATCTGCTAATAATCTACATGAATAAGATTCATAAGACTCTAATTATTAGGTGTCTAAGATTATGGATCATATAAATTAAGGGTGCAAGTCCTTAATTAATTTCTTTGATAGTTATTCTTGGACGCCACCTTGATTTGATCAAATTGGGCATGTCCATTGATTAGAGAGCTTTTAGTTCTCCTATAGGGCATCTCTTGAGTGTGTTTTGGGGTGTCTAATTATGAGTGCAAGGACTCCAATTGTTGGTACCTAAAAGGTCTCCTAAAGTAAGTTGGATAACTTAAGTTAATAGAAAACCCAATGCAAGTAGGGCTTATATTATGATATTGAATAGGATTCAATCCTTGTGTCTATCTAAAGAGACCTCCCCTAAGGTCCCTAAAATATCCAAATTAGCAGCCTCCATGCCCATAAAAGGTCTCCACGCCCTCTCTTCCTTCCCCTTTCTCTTCTCTCTTGGGCATTCTACATGCCCCTTCTCTTGGGATGCGCATCCCAAGGTATTCCACATCCAAGATTGTTGGGTGCCTCTTTCTTACTAGTTTCTAGCATCTAGTAGTAACACATAGCAAGGAGAAACTCTAGAGAAGAGGAAAAGAAGAAGATCAAGGAAAGAGATCAAGTGTTGATCGTGATCCAAACTTCGTTCAGATTCAGCAGGCTGAATTTTTGAAAAAAAAAATCTAGATTAAAGAGGGCTGTTTTAGACTGATCCCAAGTGAATACTCATAGAGGTCAGATATTTATACAGCTAAGAGAGAATCTCTTTTCTTTTAGATTCAAATTTGAAGAAAAGAATTGCGAAATAGGTATGTAATTTGATCACAATTTGAATTTCAGTATATATCTGTTGGTGCAAAAATCCGCTTGCGCCGGAGAAGCTGGAGTCGAGGGAGTCGCGGTCGCCGTCGGGACCTGCAAAGGAAGTCTAAACCAGAGGTGGGGTTGCTCCGGCAAGACCCTCCGACGCTCAAGTCAGTTCTCTGTCTCAACAAGAATGGAGTGCTCGAATAGAGAATTTAGCACAGTCTTGAGGTAAAAAATAAGAGCTTATAGAATAACGTATCTGGGGCCCCCCTTTTATAGGCGGAGGGGTAGTAGCCTGCTAGCGATATCTGTAACTGTCTGGCAGTGGGCTGCCCAGGGTCAGGCGGAGTTAGTTGCGAAGAGTAGTGGAGTGGATCCGTGGCTATCACCGGGGCATGCCACGTGGAGTCTGCCGCGGGGAGTGGAGCGACATCCATTGTCGTGACTTGCCAGCGGATGGGAGAATCACGCGGTATCCGTCACAGGAAGTGGAGCAGGATTGTGGCCGTTATTGTGGCCTGCCAGGGAGTAGTGGAGCTGTGCGAGATCCATCGTAGGAAGTGGAGCAGTGCTATGACCGTTACTGTGCGGAATCCACTGCAGGAAGTGGAGCGGGATCGCGATGGTTGCTGTGTCGCGCCTAGGAGTGCAGATCCGTCGGCTAAAGTTCGGCAGCGGTCGGAGCTGATGACGGAGTCCGACTCCCATAGGAGTCCGGGCGGGGTCCCGCTTGAGGCTGGAGTCGTGGGCGGAGCCCGGCTCCCGTGGGAGTCCAGGCAGAGTCCTCTCGGAGTTGAAGTCGTGGGCGAAGCCCGGCTCCCGTAGGAGTCCGGGCGAAGTCCTCTGCAATTAAAGTCAGGTGCTAAGTCCGGCTCCCGTAGGAGTCCGGACGGAACTTACCGGCAGTCGAAGTTGGCGACGGAGCCCGGCTCCCGTAGGAGTCCGGGCGGAGTTCCCCTTGAGGTTGGAGTCGTGGGCGGAGCCCGGCTCCCGTGGGAGTCCGGGTGGAGTCCCCTGTAATTAAAGTCAGGTGCGAAGTCCGGCTCCCGTAGGAGTCCGGACGGAACTTACCGGCAGTCGAAGTCGACGACGGAGCCCGGCTCCCGTGGGAGTCCGGGCGGAGTCCTCTCGGAGTTGAAGTCGCGGGCGGAGCCCGGCTCCCGTAGGAGTCCGGGCGGAGTCCCCTGCAATTAAAGTCTAGTGCGAAGTCTGGTTCCCATAGGAGTCCGGACGAAACTTACCGACAGTCAAAGTTGACGACGGAGCCCGGCTCCCATGGGAGTCCGGGCGGAGTCCCCCTTGAGGTTGGAGTCGTGGGTGGAGCCCGGCTCCCGTGGGAGTCCGGGCGGAGTCCTCTCGGAGTTGAAGTCGCGGGTGGAGCCCGGCTCCCATAGGAGTCCGGGCGGAGTCCCCTGTAATTAAAGTCTGGTGAGAAGTCCGGCTCCCGTAGGAGTCCGGACGGAACTTACCGGCAGTCGAAGTCGTGGGCAGAGCCCGGCTCCCGTGGGAGTCCGGGCAGAGTCCCCCTTGAGGTTGGAGTCATGGGTGGAGCCCGGCTCCCGTGGGAGTCCGGGCGGAGTCCTCTCGGAGTTGAAGTCGCGGGTGGAGCCCGGCTCCCATAGGAGTCGGGCGGAGTCCCCTGCAATTAAAGTCTGGTGCGAAGTCCAGCTCCCGTAGGAGTCCGGACGGAACTTACCGGCAGTCAAAGTTGGCGACGGAGCCTGGCTCCCGTGGGAGTCCGGGCGGAGTCCCCCTTGAGGTTGGAGTCATGGGCGGAGCCCAGCTCCCGTGGGAGTCCGGGCGGAGTCCTCTCGGAGTTGAAGTCGCGGGTGGAGCCCGGCTCCCGTAGGAGTCCGGGCGGAGTCCCCTGCAATTAAAGTCTGGTGCGAAGTCCGGCTCCCGTAGGAGTCCGGACGGAACTTACTGGCAGTCGAAGTTGGCGACGGAGCCCGGCTCCTGATAAACACATAATTTAAGTCATTTAAAGTAGAAAATTATATTTAATTTATTTTATTTATTACGAATTTGATGTTTCTTTTTGTATTTTACAGGAAAGATGATCGCCGATACAAAGAGTTCAATTCTTAGATCAAAAAGACTCAAGTTTGAAGAATTTGGACTTAAAATAAAATTAAAATAAAAGAAGGATGCATATGGTATTATAGAAAATGAAGATACTATGCAAAGAATCCAAAGGGATATAGATGTCATTGTGAAGAAACTTTTGTTTATTTTTGGAATATAAAAAAAAAGGTTTCACGTGAATTCAAAGGCTCTGGGCGGTTTCACGTGAATTCAAAACAAAAGAAAGGTGACGCGGGATGCAGACGCAGGCAGGACGCGGGCAGGACATGGAACGCGTGAGGAATGGACGCGGCGTGAGCTCGTGGGTGCGCGAGTGAGTGTGGATGCGGGCGGGACGGACGCAAGCAGGCGCGCACCGCAGACACAGTGGCGAGCAAATTAAAGGAAAAAAATTTTATTTGGAAATACCTCAAGTGAAGAAATTTATATTTTTTTTTTTAGTCCCACATCGAAAAACCATGTAAAACTCCTCCCTCCTAATACCTATAAAAAGGCTTATGTACTCCCATTAGAGGGGGAGCCCAGAAATTCTTCTAGAGCCTTGCATAGAGGGATAGAAAGGGACTACTTCATGAGTAGCTAGGCTAGCAGTCTCGGGAGTGGAGAAGAAATTTTGTAACGACACAAAGATGGTTTATTGTTCTAAACTTTTCTGTATTTCTTTATATGCAACAAAGATTATGCTTTTTATTTAAATCATCATGAGTTCTTTATTTGCTCTCCTTTATATGCTTTTATTTATGCTTTATTGTTAGATTAATATTAGGAATAACTTTTACTTTCCAGAGACGCGCCGTGATCTACAGGTATGGGGCGTGCCGAGGAAAGAAGAGTTATTTACCTAATACTTTCTGGAGACGCACCGTGATCTACGGGTACGGAGCGTGCCGAGGAAAGATAGGTATTTTTTCTAAGATTAATCACATTCATTTAATTAAAAAAAAGAGATACAACTCTGCTAGTGCAAAGTAATTCAAAACTCCCAAGTTCTTTATTTTCTAATTATCTCAATTTTAAGATAATTTATTTTCTAAATCAAAAACAATGTTTCTTTCTTTTATCTTGCAATCTCAACTTAGCCCAAGGTCCCTAAGGATACGATCTCGACTCATCCTACCTACGTAGTGAGTAGAGTTATTTTTGGTGCTATCAACGACTACGCATCAAATTTTGGCACCGTTGTCGGGGATCTTGGTATGGTTGAATTAAAAAATTGAAAAAAAAAAATTTTCTGTGTGTGCTCTACAGTATAATTGTAAGGTGTATGCTTGGCCGTAGATCGTTACGACCAGAAATCTAACCTTTTGATCCAGAAATAGAAAGAACCTTTAGAGCCAACAGACGTAAAAACATGGACCGAAATCAGGAGAATGATCCACCCAAGCAATTGAAGGAGTACTTTACTCCTTCCATATATACCTACTCTTCTTGTATTCAAGTGCCCCCTGTGAAGGCCACTCAATATGAAATTAAGTTCAGTATAATCCAAATGTTACCTTCATTTTATGGACTTAGTAATGAGGACCCTTATAAACATCTTGAAGAATTTTTTGAGATATGCTCAACTGTCAAAATTCACAACTTCTCTGATGATGCTCTTAGGTTAAAATTATTTCCTTTTTCACTTAAGGACAAAGCCAAATACTGGCTACATACTTTGGATTCCATGACTATATCAACCTGGGACCAGCTGCAAGGAGAGTTTCTCAAGAAATATTTTTCCATAGAAAAAACGAATCAAATAAGGAAAGCCATAACTAGTTTTTCCCAATTAGATGGAGAAATGTTTCATGAAACATGGGAAAGATTAAAGGACCTTATTAGAAAATATCCCCACCATGCTGTACCCAAGTGGCAGTTAATCCAATATTTTTATGATGGGCTCTCTGAAAGACATCGACAAATGGTCGATGCATCATGCGGTAGGACATTCATGCTGAAAAGTGAGGATGAGGCATGGCAACTGTTTGAAATTTTAAGTAAAAATTTATTACATCATATGTCTGCCTCTATTAGAGATAAACCCATGTTAAACCCAAAAAGAGGTGGAATATATGAAGTAGGAAATGCCATAGATATCCATCAAAAGGTAGATGAACTGTCCCAAAAATTAGATCGTCTTCTAAATACTGGACAATCCCTGATTCCACCTAACCCAATCCAAGAAGTTTGTGCATTGTGTGCAAGTCCGAACCATTTTGTTAGTGAATGCCCAGTCGCACCTCAATTTCCTGAGTTTGTGCACGAGCAGGTTCAGCAAGCTCAAGTCCAACAAGCTCGCAGACCAGGAAACGATCCATATTCGAACACTTATAACCCCGGCTGGAGAAACCATCCAAATTTTTCCTGGAGACCACAACCAGTGGTTGGTCCTGCCACACCTCGACCTCAATATCAAGACCCAACATATAGGCATGGACCATACCATCAATTCCAAAATGTTCCTCAACCGTCTACTACTGGTCACAGCTCAGCTTTTGAGGAAAAAGTTCTGAAAGCACTAGAATGATTAGAAGTCAACACTCAGACCCTTAACTCCCACACACAATCCATTGCTAAGCTAGAGACCCAAATAGGTCAACTAGCAACTGCATTTAGTAGGAGGGAAGGAGGAAAATTACCTAGCCAACCCGAGACCAACCCAAGAGGGCAATTTGTGATTAAGAGTTCTAATACCCCAGAAATTTTTTCTGAACATGCCAAATCAATCATGACTCTGAGAAGTGGGAAGGTCATTGAACACACTAGTAAAATCAATGAGACCGATCCTAAACCTCTAACCGAATCCAAATCACCCAAGAATAAGGAGGACCTGAAAATAGAGAAGGAACCAACTGCACCGGAGTCATCTTACTTGCCTAAAGCCCCATTTCTGGATGCCCTGAAAGCCCCTATTCCTGTAGATAAGAAGGGAGAAAAGCTTGATGAGATGTTGGAATTGTTTAAGCAAGTCCAAATTAATCTTCTCCTTCTAGACGCAATCAAACAGGTCCCTGCTTATGCCAAATTTTTGAAGGATTTGTGCACCCAAAAACGTAAATCTAGATCACAAATCCCAAAGAAAGTATGTCTCACTGAACAGGCTAGTTCTGTCTTCCAGCATGCCACTCCTCCAAAGATTAAGGACCCAGGAGCTCCCATCATTTCCTGTGTTATAGGAGATTATCACATTGAAAAAGCTCTTCTGGATTTAGGGGCAAGTGTGAATCTTTTACCTAGTTCGGTGTATGAACTTTTTGGATTTAGAGAACTGAAACCCACATCAGTCACACTGCAGTTAGCCGACAGATCAATTAAGGAACCACGAGGAATGCTTGAGGATGTCTTGGTCAAGGTAGATGAGTTTTACTTTTCAGTTGATTTTCTAGTTCTCGATATGGAATTAAGTGGCAACCCCAGACAAATTCCCATTATCTTAGGACGACCCTTCCTAGCTATGGCAAATGCATGCATTAATTGTAGGACAGGAGTCATGGACGTATCGTTTGGGAATAAGAAAACTAAGACTGAATGTGTTTGGTGCTTCCCAAGGACCATCAATGGATAGTTGCTTCGAAGTAGATACACTAGAAGATATTATAGAAGATGCAACACCCATAATTCTAGCACCAGACCCCTTAGATACTTGCTTGGCTCACTTTGGAGTGTGTGACTTTGAGGAATATATGAAAGAAGTTAATATCTTGTTAGATACACCACATGATAAAAACACTCCTCCATGGACAATCAAGTATGAGCCATTGCCCACATTAGCCAGTACACCAATAGTCCCATCTTTAGAATCACCACCTACGTTAGAATTGAAACCTCTTCCTGCTATGCTTAAGTATGTATTTCTAGGACTCAATGACACCCTTCCGGCAATCATTGCATCAGACTTGACCCCTAATCAGGAAGCACAATTGGTTGGTATTCTGAAGGAACACAAAGAGGCTATCGGTTGGTCCATTGCCGATTTAAAAGGAATTGACCCCTCCATTTGCATGCACCATATTCATTTTGAGGAACATGCCAAACCCCATCGAGATATGCAGAGGAGATTGAACCCAAACATGCGTGAAGTAGTAAAGAAAGAGGTGGTAAAATGATTAGATGCTGGAATCATCTACCCCATATCCGATAGTAAATGGGTCAGTCCCACTCAAGTAGTACCTAAGAAATCTGGTATTACTGTGGTGGAGAACGAAGAAGGTGAACTACTTCCAACTCGCATATCATCTGGATGGCGAGTATGCATAGATTATAGAAAACTGAATGCCGTTACTAGGAAGGATCATTTTCCATTGCCCTTCATCGACCAAATCCTAGAACGGTTAGCAGGACAAAGTTTCTACTATTTTCTTGATGGTTATTCAGGGTACAATCAAGTACCTATATTTTCGGATGATCAAGAAAAGACTACCTTCACCTGCCCCTATGGCACCTTCGCTTTTCGGCGTATGCCATTCGGGCTTTGCAATGCACCCGCTACATTTCAACGGTGCATACTGGCCATTTTTTCGGATATGGTGGACAAATGTCTTGAAGTTTTTATGGATGATTTTTCTGTGTTTAGAACCACCTTTGAGGATTGTCTCCATAATCTTTCCAAAGTTCTTAAATGGTGTATGGAGACAAATCTTGTCCTAAGTTGGGAAAAGAGCCATTTCATGGTACGGAAAGGAATTGTATTAGGACATATTATTTCTGAAAAAGAGATCGAGGTAGATAAAGCCAAAGTTGAGGTTATTTCAAAACTACCACCCCCTACTTCAGTCCGACAAATACGATCTTTTTTAGGTCATGCCGGATTTTATAGACGCTTCATCAAAGACTTTAGCAAGATTTCAAGACCCTTGTGCAATCTGTTGGCCAAGGATACACCATTTGTCTTTGATGAAGACTGTTTGAAAGCGTTCAACACATTACGAACAGCCCTGACAACAGCACCCATAATAAAACCCCTTGACTGGTCCATTCCATTTGAGATTATGTGTGATGCCTCTAACTTTGCAATAGGTGCCGTCTTAGGCCAAAAAATCAATAAGGAGCCACATGTGATCTATTATGCTAGCAAGACTCTTTTCGATGCCCAATTAAACTACACCACAACAGAAAAAGAGCTACTAGCAGTAGTGTTCGCCCTTGAAAAATTTTGCTCATATCTGTTAGGGTCTAAGGTTCTAGTTTACTCTGATCATGCGGCTCTGAAATATCTCCTCTCAAAGAAAGATACTAAACCACGTTTGATCAGATGGATCCTTCTTTTACAAGAATTTGATCTGGAAATCCGAGATAAGAAGGGTTCTGAGAATGTGGTAGCTGATCACATCTCCAGGATCTTAGTTGAACACACGATAGGCATAGATGAGGTCAAAGAAAAATTTTCTGACGAACAACTTTTCGCAATCTCCTCTAGCCGTCCTCCATGGTTTGCCCATATTGTCAATTACTTGTCAACAGGACAAGTACCTTCTTACTGGACAAAACAAGAAAAGGATCGATTTTTTTCGCAAATTAAACATTATTTCTGGGAAGAACCTGAACTATTCAAATACTGTCCTGACCAAGTTATTCGCCGTTGTGTCCCCGAGAGTGAATTCCAAAGCATTCTCACTTTTTGCCATTCTTCGGCATGTGGGGGATATTTTAGTGGAAGAAAAACTGCAGCAAAAGTACTGTAGAGTGGGTTTTATTGGCCAACGCTTTTCAAGGATGCACATGAATTTAACCGAAGTTGTCTGCGATGTCAGCAAACAGAAAATTTATCCAAGAAGGATATGATGCCGCTGACCCCCATTTTAGCAGTAGAAATCTTCGATGTTTGGGGGATTGATTTCATGGGACCTTTTCCAGCCTCATTTGGATTTGAATATATTCTAGTGGCAGTTGATTACGTATCAAAATGGGTGGAGGCAATAGCTACACGGACTAATGATAATAAAATTGTAATTAGTTTTATCCAACGAAACATCATTAGTCGATTTGGCTTCCCAAGGGTGATCATTAGTGATGGGGGGACTCATTTTACGAATAAACATTTTGAAGCACTTATGAAAAAATATAATATTTTACACAAAGTGGCCACACCATATCACCCCCAAACTAATGGTCAGGTAGAGGTGTCAAATAGGGAGATTAAACATATCCTAGAAAAGACGGTTAGGCCCGATAGAAAGGATTGATCTCTTCACTTAGACGATGCATTATGGGCTTACCGTACTGCTTTTAAAACACCCATAGGAATGTCTCCCTATCGACTTGTATTCGAAAAAGCTTGTCATTTGTCGGTGGAATTGGAATATCGTGCATTTTGGGCCATACGGCAATTTAACTTTGATATGAAAAATGCAGGTTCCAATAGGAGACTCCAATTAAATGAACTTGAAGAGCTACGCAATGAAGCGTATGAGAGTGTCAAAATTTATAAGGCACGAACTAAAGCATACCATGATAAATTTATTACACGAAAAATGTTCAAGCCCAATCAAAAAGTTTGGCTCTTCAATTCTAGATTGCGTCTGTTTCCTGAAAAACTTCGCTCATGTTGGGACGGACCTTTCATTGTAACTCAGGTATTTCCTCAAGGAGCTATAGAACTCAAAAATCCTAAACAGGGGAACACTTTTAAAGTGAATGGTCAGCGATTGAAACCTTACATAGATGGAATTAGTGATGGAGAATTAATTGAATCTGTTGATTTAGTGGATCCAAAACTGCCATAATACTCAATTCAGTCTGGCTGAAGACGTAAAACTTAGCGCTTGTTGGGAGGCAACCCAACGATTTCATATTTTTTTACTTTACCGCAGCTGCAGGAATTTAGAACAAGAGCCTATTAATCAATGAAGCTATCTTCAACTTTCGAAGCAAAATTATCCCAGGTGCACTCTCTCCTTTTATTTTCTTTGCTTTCTTACTCCTTTGAGGACAATGTAGATTAAGTTGGGAGGGAAAGGAAATTAATCAAATCCTCGAGTATGGTCAGAAATAATTAGTTTTGTGTATTCAAATTTTATTTTGATTAAGAGTCAATTAGGCATCCTAATAAATGAATGATTAACGATCAAGATAATTTAAGAGATACTGAGGAATAAATTATTAAGAAAACCCAATGAATGGTAGGATTTAAACTAGACCAAATTTTAGGAGTGATTCTACAACCCTCTTCTTACTGATCTCAATAAAAAATCTACTTCATGAGAAATTGGGTGGAAAGATCGAGGTATGCAAAAATTCTCCTTAAAAAAAAAAAAAAAAAAAAATATTGGTTTCCTACTGAGTAACCGGGCCCTTTCACCTAAGTAAGCATTGTGGTTCGCGTAAAAAGGTAGGCAATGTTATATATATATATATATATATATATATATATATATATATATATATATATATATATATATATATATATATATATATATATATATTAAGGGGACTAAATTGTAAGAAGATAATAAACCTCTTTCTCATTAAGTAGAGGATTTAAAAAGTAAAGTGGGGAGTTGGTGAAAGAAAAGCTCTAAAATTTCTTTAGTTAATACTCAACCACTAATTGGGTCAAATTGATAATCCAATGAAAGATCTCTTTAATGGTCTGACCAAGTATCATTTACCTTTTGGGATGCCTAACCTAATTTTTGATTCAAAACCGAGTCGGTACACAATGCTGATATATCTATTTTACTCGAGGACGAGCAAAATTCAAGTTGGGGGGTGTGATAAACACATAATTTAAGTCATTTAAAGTAAAAAATTATATTTAATTTATTTTATTTATTAATAATTTGATGTTTCTTTTTGTATTTTACAGGAAAGATGATCGCCGATATAAAGAGTTCAATTCTTAGATCAAAAAGACTCAAGTTTGAAAAAATTTGGACTTAAAATAAAATTAAAATAAAAAAAGGATGCATATGGTATTATAGAAAATGAAGATACTATGCAAGAAATCCAAAAGGATATAGATGTCATTGTGAAGAAACTTTTGTTTCTTTTTGGAATATAAAAAAAAAGGTTTCACGTGAATTCAAAGGCTCAGGGCGGTTTCACGTGAATTCAAAACAAAAGAAAGGTGATGCGGGACGCAGACGCGGGCAGGACGCGGGCAGGATGCGGAACGCGTGAGGAATGGATGCGGCGTGAGCTCGTGGGTGCGCGGGTGAGCGTGGATGCGGGCGGGACGGACGCAAGCAGGCGCGCACCGCAGACACAGTGGCGAGCAAATTAAAGGAAAAAATTTTTATTTGGAAATACCTCAAGTGAAAAAATTTGTATTTTTTTTTTTAGTCCCACATCGGAAACCATGTAAAACTCCTCCATCCTAATACCTATAAAAAGGCTTTTATACTCCCATTAGAGGGGGAGCCCAGAAATTCTTCTAGAGCCTTGCATAGAGGGATAGAAAGGGACTACTTCATGAGCAGCTAGGCTAGCAGTCTCGGGAGTGGAGAAAAAATTTTGTAACGACACATAGATGGTTTATTGTTCTAAACTTTTCTGTATTTCTTTATATGCAACAAAGATTATGCTTTTTATTTAAATCATCATGAGTTCTTTATTTGCTCTCCTTTATATGCTTTTATTTATGCTTTATTGTTAGATTAATATTAGGAATAACTTTTACTTTTCGGAGACGCACCGTGATCTACGGATACGGGGCGTGTCGAGGAAAGAAGAGTTATTTACCTAATACTTTCCAGAGACGCACCATGATCTACGGGTACGGAGCGTGCCGAGGAAAGACAGATATTTTTTTTAAGATTAATCGCATCCATTTAATTAAAAAAAAAGAGATACAACTCTGCTAGTGCAAAGTAATTCAAAACTCCCAAGTTCTTTATTTTCTAATTACCTCAATTTTAAGATAATTTATTTTCTAAATCAAAAACAATATTTCTTTCTTTTATCTTGCAATCTCAACTTAGCCCAAGGTCCCTGAGGATACGATCTCGACTCATCCTACCTACGTAGTGAGTAAAGTTATTTTTGGTGCTATCAACGACTACGCATCAGCTCCCGTGGGAGTCCGGGCGGAGTCCCCCTTGAGGTTGGAGTCGTGGGTGGAGCCCGGCTCCCGTGGGAGTCCAGGCGGAGTCCTCTCGGAGTTGAACTCGCGGGTGGAGCCCGGCTCCCATAGGAGTCTGGGCGGAGTCCCCTGCAATTAAAGTCTGGTGCGAAGTCCGGCTCCCGTAGGAGTCCGGATGGAACTTACCGGCAGTCGAAGTAGGCGACGGAGCCCTGCTCCCGTGGGAGTCCAGGCGGAGTCCCCCCTTGAGGTTGGAGTCGTGGGCGGAGCCCGCTCCCGTGGGAGTCCGGGCGGAGTCCTCTCGGAGTTGAAGTCGCGGGTGGAGCCCGGCTCCCGTAGGAGTCCGGGCGGAGTCCCCTGCAATTAAAGTCTGGTGCGAAGTCCAGCTCCCGTAGGAGTCCGGACAGAACTTACCGGCAGTCGAAGTTGGCGACGGAGCCCGGCTCCCGTGGGAGTCTGGGCGGAGTCCCCCTTGAGGTTGGAGTCGTGGGCGGAGCCCGGCTCCCGTGGGAGTCTGGGCAGAGTCCTCTCGGAGTTGAACTCACGGGTGGAGCCCGGCTCCCATAGGAGTCCGGGCGGAGTCCCCTGCAATTAAAGTCTGGTGCAAAGTCCGGCTCCCGTAGGAGTCCGGACGGAACTTACCGGCAGTCGAAGTGGGCGACGGAGCCCTGCTCCCGTGGGAGTCCGGGCGGAGTCCCCCTTGAGGTTGGAGTCGTGGGCGGAGCCCGCTCCCGTGGGAGTCCGGGCGGAGTCCTCTCGGAGTTGAAGTCGCGGGTGGAGCCCGGCTCCCGTAGGAGTCTGGGCGGAGTCCCCTGCAATTAAAGTCTGGTGCGAAGTCCAGCTCCCGTAGGAGTCCGGACGGAACTTACCGGCAGTCGAAGTTGGCGACGGAGCCCGGCTCCCGTGGGAGTCAGGGCGGAGTCCCCCTTGAGGTTGGAGTCATGGGCGGAGCCCGGCTCCCGTGGGAGTCCAGGCGGAGTCCTCTCGGAGTTGAAGTCGCGGGTGGAGCCCGGCTCCCGTAGGAGTCCGGGTGGAGTCCCCTGCAATTAAAGTCTGGTGCGAAGTCCGGCTCCCGTAGGAGTCCGGATGGAACTTACCGGCAGTCGAAGTTGGCGACGGAGCCCGGCTCCCGTGGGAGTCTGGGCGGAGTCCCCCTTGAGGTTGGAGTCGTGGGCGGAGCCCGGCTCCCGTGGGAGTCCGGGCGGAGTCCTCTCGGAGTTGAAGTCGTGGGTGGAGCCCAGCTCCCGTAGGAGTCCGGGCGGAGTCCTCTCAGAGTTGAAGTCGCAGGTGGAGCCCGGCTCCCATAGGAGTCCGAGCGGAGTCCCCTGCAATTAAAGTCTGGTGCGAAGTCTGGCTCTCGTCGGAGTCCGGACGAAACTTACCGGCAGTCGAAGTTGTGGGCGGAGCCCGACTCCCGTGGGAGTCCGGGCGTAGTCCCCCTTGAGGTTGGAGTCGTGGGCGGAGCCCGGCTCCCGTGGGAGTCCGGGCGGAGTCCTCTCGGAGTTGAAGTCGCGGGTGGAGCCCGGCTCCCATAGGAGTCCGGGCGGAGTACCCTGTAATTAAAGTCTAGTGCGAAGTCCGGCTCCCGTAGGAGTCCGGACGGAACTTACCGGCAGTCGAAGTTGGCGATGGAGCCCAACTCCCGTGGGAGTCCGGGCGGAGTCCCCCTTGAGGTTGGAGTCATGGGCGGAGCCCGACTCCCGTGGGAGTCCGGGAGGAGTCCTCTCGGAGTTGAAGTCGCGGGTGGAGCCCGGCTCCCGTAGGAGTCCGGGCGGAGTCCCCTGCAATTAAAGTCTGGTGCGAAGTCCGGCTCCCGTAGGAGTCCGAACGAAACTTACCGGCAGTCGAAGTTGGCGACGGAGCCCCGCTCCCGTGGGAGTCTGGGCGGAGTCCCCTTTAAGGTTGGAGTCATGGGCGGAGCCCGGCTCCCGTGGGTGTCCGGGCGGAGTCCTCTCGGAGTTGAAGTCGCGGGTGGAGCCCGGCTCCCGTAGTAGTCCGGGCGGAGTCCCCTGCAATTAAGGTCTGGTGCGAAGTCCGGCTCCCGTAGGAGTTCGGACGAAACTTACCGGCAGTCGAAGTTGGCGATGGAGCCGGCTCCCGTGGGAGTCCGAGCGGAGTCCCCCTTGAAGTTGGAGTCATGGGCGGAGCCCGGCTCCCGTGGGAGTCCGGGCGGAGTCCTCTCGGAGTTGATTCGGCTGAGAACTTCGGCTGTGGATATTTTATACCCAACACCAGTCCCCCTACTTTTGAGTTCGACTTTTGAATGAAGGAAGTACAGAGAGATTGGCATAGCCGAAGTTGTCCCCTCGAATCCTGCACACGCCGCCCCCATACATTTTGGCATTAAATGTGCGCGTGCTGGAGTCTTTTCGAATCGGGGCGATACGAAGGGACCCTTCAAAATTTCCGTCGGTACACTGGCCCAGGTACAGTGCCATAATGGCTCTGCCGATTCGTCAGCCGCTTTTAGCCGCCCGTCGGGGGGAGTGGGACACGTGTCGGGCACGGGCTGGCCTGGGGGGATTCGCGATCATCATGGCGCCGGATCCCAGGGTCTATTTGAACCCGTCCTTCCACCTTTAGGGGCCCTATTCCGTTCCAGAGTTTTATCAGTGTCTGCCTTCCCTTCGAGAGCCCTGTTTCAGTTGGTATCTTCTCGAGCCGTAGGCGCCTTCCAAATCGTCCCTGTCTTCATCCCTCTGGTCCCTCAGAGCGACCTAGGTTAGTTCCAGCACCTTCAACCTTCTTCCCACCACTTAGGGACTTCTTCTCTGCCATTATTTTTGTATTCCTCCAAGTTAGTTTCCTGTGACCCCTCGCCCCTCATCCTGTCTGCCTTCTTCGGGATCTTTGGAGCCCTCATTCGAAGCTACTCAAAATGTCATCCGACTCTTCTGCTCCCTGCAGTTTCGGGAGTTCTTCCACCTCAAACCCCCAGGTCCCTTGCTCTGTAGATGAACCTGTGTCTGGGGCTAGGCTTCGCCCGATTTTTGCACCGGGCGCCATTCCATGTTCCCTGACTCCGGAGGAACTCCTTCTGATAAGGGTTCAGTATGGAGTTCCTCCAGAGTACGACCTGGAGCTGCCTAGCCCTTCTGACCGGGCTAGCACTCTCCCATCCGATCGTTTTTGTCTGTATCAGGAGGCATTCCGTGCCGGACTCCGGCTTCCACTTCCTTCCTTTGTTGTCGCCCTCTTCCGCTTCTTAGACATCTCCTTGGCTTCTGTGGCCCCGAATTCTTTTAGGTTTTTAATAGGATTTCTCTCCCTTTGCCACGTAGTCGAGGTCCAACCGTCCCTCTCCCTGTTTAGGCACTTCTATACTTTCAAATGCCATCCTTCGGCGAAGGACTGGTGGTACTTCTCCCTCCAGTTCGGCAAGAAGGGGTTGCTGAAAGGTGCCCCTTCTTCAATCCATAATTGAAAGGGGAAATACCTCTTCGTCCACTGCCCGACCTTGAGGCTGGGCCTGCCCCCTTGGGGCTCTCTAAGAGATTCTGTCCGCCGGGCCCCCAGCCTGGGGGAGGATGACCTCCAGGCTGCCCGGAAGCTTCTTGCCTACTCCGCTCCTTCCCTTCCCAATCTTCTGAGGGAGCAATTTTTGTTCAATATTGGCCTGAGCCCCCAGGATCCTGCGAGTACTTCATCTCTTCCCTTATCTTCTTTTCTTCTGCCCTTCTTCTTTTTCTTTCTCTTTTTTCACTCTTCTTCCTTCTCTCTCCTTTTCTCCTCTTTCTTCTTCTCTTTTTTTTTCTTTTTTTTCTTTTTTTTTTTGATTTCTCACTCTCGATTGATTGGTTTGCTTCTTTTCTTCTTCTCTCCTTTTTTTTTTTTTAAGGAATGGATGCCGAAGCAGCGCGGATGCTTGCCAGGGGCCTCAGGGCCCACAAAAGAAAGGGTGTCGCGACCTCCGGATCGACGAAGAGGGCCAGGGCAGAGGAGTCGAGCTTGGCCGCACCCGCCCAGGTGGCTCCAGCGATTGACATTCCCTCGGATGCCGAGGCAACGGCTCCCCGGGCCTCCTCGAGGAGTCCGCCGACTGGGGCCCCTGTTTCGGGGGTCCGCTCCACGGAGGCGCCCGTGGCCGAGAGGGGGAAGAGAAGGAAATCGGTGGCCCACAGGGCGAGTAGCCGTCGAACTGCCGCTGACGAGTCCCTCTGCTCCGAAGAGGGGCCGGAGAATCCCTTCAATGACAGGAACTTGATCAGGCGGTTGATCGATGGCTGCATTCTGCCCGACGTCGTCGAGAGGATCAACCGTGTCGATCCTGAGCAGCGGACCTGGGACTCTTTGGGGTCCTTCCTTGAGGTAAGCAAATCTTTATTTACCTGGCTATTCGGCCTTTGTTCTGATCTCCTAGCCGCCCTTGCAGATTGGGCACCAGCTCCTCACCAATATCGAGGCGGTGAACCATGCGAGGAGGGACATCCTCCAGGTGGAGGAGCACTGTCGGGCCGAGGTTGCTCACCTCCAAACAAAGACGGCCGAAGTAGTCGCCCTCCAAGGGGCCCTGGAAAGAGAGAAACAAGTCCGAGAGGAGGAGAGGCAGACCTTGGAGGAGTCGGCGAGAAGGGCAGAGACCGAGGTCGCCAACTTGGCTAAGCATATTTTGATCCTGGTCTCGGAGGCCAGAGTCCTTACGGTAGAGGAATTCAAGGCTTCCACAGAGATGAGGGACCTGAATGTCCAATTCGGCCAGGAGGCGTTCATCAAGGGGTTTGAGCTCTGCCAAGAGAAGGTGGCCAGAAAATTTCCGGAGCTCGACCTCAGCTTCCTAGGCGAGGAGTCCGAAGACGAGGCCGGTCCCTCGCCAGCCGCCACTGCTATTGTAGCCCCCTTGCCGGGGATGCCGAGTTCTCCAACCCCCGCCCCTGAGGTCTGAGACCTCCGACCTTGTATTTTTATTTCATCATAATTTTTCTTTTCTTTTTTATCTTCAAGAATCATCCAATCAATAAAGCTGAATTTCTTGTCGCGGATGTCTTCTCCTCCCTCCCCTTCTTCTCTCTGTTTTTCTTCCTGCGATGAGTCGTGCTTTGACACTTTTGCCTTCCGATGGCAGTGTCCTGCAGAAGCACTTCCCCTGCCCCTGGGGGTCTTGCTGAAGTCGATGATCCAGCGGCTGAGGAAGGAAGTCCTTCACTTGACAAAGAAGTCAAAGAAGATGGAAGGCGAGCTTCGCAGATTGAGGGAAGGTCATTCTGAAGCCGCCGTGGAGGCCACCCACTTTCGGAATCTCCACATGAAGGGAATCATGGAATATAGCCAGAGAAAGGCGGATTTCGCGAAGGAGCTTGAGGAATGCAAGAAGAGTGCCAGCGATCGAATTTAGGCTCAGACCGCCAGGATTAGCGCCCTCAAGGTGGAACTGTCAGCCGCGAAGGGGAAGATCGGCCAGTTGGAAGGAAGTTTGTCCCGGCTCTTGGCTCGGGTCGACGGCGACCAGGAGTGGTCGAAGAAGGTCTCCGACCTTCAGCGGCAGCTTCAGGATGCCGAGGTGAGCCACGACGTGCATCGGGTCAGCTGGTGCGGCAGGTGGAGGAATATAAAGGGAGACTCAGGGCGACGGCCGACGAAGTCACCCGTCTCCAGAGGTAGCTGGCCAGCAGGGCTCAGCTTACTTCCGCCCGGGATTCTGATGAGCTCCAGTCCCTAAGAGGAACCGTTGAAGGAATTTCTGTCGCCCTTGGGGAAAAGACAGTCGAGCTGCAACAACTGAAGATTCAACTGGCATACGAGCAGCGGGCCATCGCAGATGCGGAGGCAGAATCCGAGGTCTTAAGGAAGAGGCATCGAGAGGCGAAGGCCGAGAGCCAGTGACTTCATCGGGCACTCCAGGATGCGCTGCAGAAAAGGGAAGAGCTAGAAGAAGAAATTGAGAATCTAAGGCAGTCTTGGATGAGGGGTAGAGCAGATAACTCTAGGTCAGAGGGAGCAGAGCCTCCTTAGAGATCTTTTCATCCTTCTGTCTTTTCATGTATTTACTTCTCTTTTTGTTGTTTTGCTTTTCTTTCCTCGGCCTTCCGGGCTTTGGAGTGTGTATTTCGGAAATAGAATGAAAAGGGTGTTTTGTGTTACCTCGTCCGTGCGTTGTATTAAATTATCGTTTGCCGAACTTTTCTTGTCGTTCGACTTGTCTGATGTAGACGTCGTTGGGAGGTGCTCAGTCATCGATGCGTTAGCTTGCCTTCCTCGTCGTACATGGCTGCAAGCCCGAGCTTGGCGGTCCAAACTCCGCATTACTTCGGGGATGTCGTTGTCTTCCTGACCTATGTCGGGAGTCTTTTTAGAGGCCGGGGGTGTTTGGTGGGAACTCTCCGTCTCTGTTGGGATGAAGTCCTTTAGGTCTTTGGTGCGGTTCGTCCTTCATCTGTTTTCGTCGTAGTTCGTCACCCTTCCTTTTTAATTTTCCTCCTCTTCTCCGAGTGAGGGTCCTCCCCTCGCCCTTTGTGGGGTTGCACAGGAGCGTGGAGGTGCCGCTAAGGGGCTTTTTCCCTTCATCCGATCTTGGTGGGCGGCCGGGTTTCGTCACCATCAGGATGAGGTTCTCCTCCCGTTCCTGCGAGGGCACGTAAGGGCCATTGCCAGGGCGGGCGGAGTCTTCCTTGCTGCAGAAGTCGTGGGGTGGAGTCCGGCTCCCGTAGGAGTCCGGGCGGAGTCTCCCTTACTGCGGAAGTCGCGGGTGGAGCCTGGTTCCCGTAGGAGTCTGGGCGAAGTCTCTTTTGCTGCAGAGGTCGTGGGTGGAGAGGAGTCCGGGCCTTCAACCTTGCTCAAGTCAGGGCGAGGTTCTTCTCCCATTTCCAGCATGGCCGTGGGGGCGCGTTAGGGCGCTGCAAGGCTTCTCCCCCCATCCGGTCTAAAAGAACCGGGTCTTTGACTTTGCTCATGTCAGGACGAGGTCCTCCTCCTGTTTCTGACATGACTGTGGGGGCACGTTAGGGTGCTGTAAGGCTTCTCCCCCCGTCCGATCTAAAAGAATCGGGCCTTTGACTTTGCTCATGTCAGGACGAGGTCCTCCTCCTGTTCCTGACATGGCTGTGGGGGCACATTAGGGCGCTGTAAGGCCTCTCCCCCCATCCGGTCTAAAAGAACCGAGCTTTTGACTTTGCTCATGTCAGGACGAGGTCCTCCTCCTGTTCCTGACATGACTGTGGGGGCACATTAGGGCGCTATAAGGCCTCTCCTCCCATCCGGTCTAAAAGAACCGAACTTTTGACTTTGCTCATGTCAGGACGAGGTCCTCCTCCTGTTTCTGACATGGCTGTAGGGGCACATTAGGGCGCTGTAAGGCCTCTCCCCCCATCCGATCTCGAGATAGTCGGACTTTCATCTTAGGTATGTTAGGATGGGGTTCTCCCCCCGTTCCCAACATAACTTTGTTTCAGGCGTTTGGAGGGGTCATATTCAGTCGTGACAAATCCATGCCAAATGGGAAGAGTACGTCAAGTAGAAAGAAATTTAGATTCAAGGTGAAATTGTAAGTGATACATTTATAGATTTCCTGAGTTCCATGGTTGTGGGAGGTCTGCTCCTCCTTGAGGCCCTCCGGTGATGGAGTCGATGGTCCCGATGGGAGGCCGGTCTCCGGATTGCTCCTCCCTTCTTGGTGGTTCAGGTTGCGGAAGGGCCCTTGGCCGATCTCCTCTATCCTCAGGCCTGCGTCGGATGAACCTATCGAGTCGACCTCACTGAATGAGCTCCTTGATCTTGTCCCAGAGCTGGATGCATTCCTCCGTGTCGTGGCCGTGGTCGCGGTGGTAGAGACAGAACTTGTTGGGGTTGCGCTTCCCGGGGTGTGTGCGCATCCTCTCCGTCCTAGGGAGCTGCTTCCTGACCTCCATCAGTACCTGGGCCTTCGAGGCGTTGAGGGGGGTGTAGTTGCAGAATCTCTCCGGTGGGGAACCCCGTCGAACCCCACAATCCAGACTTCTCTGCCTGCGTACCCGGGGTGGAGTATGGGCACGCTTGTGCCCAGGAGGGGATCGAGAATGCGGTCGGGCTTCTCTTGGCCTTTTTTCAATTGTGGGCTTACTCGAGTCTCCCGCTTGCCGCTCCCTCGCTGTCTCTTCATCCTTCATTTTGAAGGCTTCTTCCACTCGGACGTATCCTTCAGCCCGAGCCAGCAAATCAGCAAAATCCCTGGGGTACTTCTTCTCCAGGGAGAACAAAAGGTCATTCTTCTGAAGGCCACCCTTCAGGGCGGCCATTGCGACTGATTGGTCTAAGTTCCGGACCTCCAGTGCCGCGACGTTGAAACGGTTGATGTAGGCCCGAATGGACTCCCCTTCCCTCTGCTTGATATTGATGAGGGACTTCGAACCCTTCTGGGGGCGTCGGCTGCTGACAAAATGGGCCACAAATTGGTGGCTCATTTGATCGAAGAAAAAGATGGTACCCGATTTCAAAGTCGAGTACAAGTTCCTCGCCGCTCCCTTCAAGGTAGACGGGAAGGCCCGGCATAGAATAGCATTGGGAGCACCGTGAAGCAGCATCATCATCCGGAAGGCCTCCAGATGATCAACCGGGTCCGAAGTCCCGTCGTAGCTTTCGAACTGGGGAAGCTTGAAGTTTGGCGGGATCGGTTCCTGCATGATCGTTTGAGAGAAGGGAGGGTCAGTACAAATATCCTCACCATAAGCGGGGAGAGCATGGCGGAGCTCTTCGATCCGCTGGTTCATCTCCTGGAGCCTCCGGTCCAGGAAATCCTTCCGACTTCGAGTCTCGAGGGTCCTCTGGCAGAATGGGGGCAGGGATCTTCCAGGGGTGGAGTCGTGGTCCGATTGAGGGCTCTCCACCCTCGGGTTCATTTTCCCAGGAAGGACGGGGCGGCTGGCCCAGGTGGCCCGCCCTGCCGTCGGATTCTGGTGTTCCGGGGATGCCCTTTCTGGGTGTACTGATGCCTGCGGCTGCTGCTGCTGCATAGCCTGCACAGCTTCTGTGAGGCCTCTGACCTGCTGTGCCAGCAGGTCAAACTGCTCCACGCCGACTGCCACCGTCGGAGGAGGAGGAGGAGGTTGAGAAACAGGAGGGGAGGTCGGAGCCTGAGGTCTGGCTGCGGAGGCAGTGGACCGTCGCGTGGACGCCTTGCGGGGAGGCATCAAGTAAGGATCCCATGGGGGAAACAAAGAGTGGATGCCAGAGGGGATGATCGAAGGCAGCTCCGTTGAGCGCTCCTTTAAGAACAAGGGTACTGCGAAGGTTCAAGCCCCTTCCTCTAGCGCCAATCCTGTTGGTGCAAAAATCTGCTTGTGCCAGAGAAGCTGGAGTCGAGGGAGTCGCGGTCGCCGTCGGGACCTGCAAAGGAAGTCTAAACTGGAGGTGGGGTTGCTCCGGCAAGACCCTCCGACGCTCAAGTCAGTTCTCTGCCTCAACAAGAATGGAGTGCTCGAACGGAGAATTTAGCAGAGTCTTGAGGTAAAAAATAAGAGCTTATAGAATAACGTATCTGGGGCCCCCCTTTTATAGGCGGAGGGGCAGTAGCCTGATAGCGATATCTGTAACTGTCTGGCAGTGGGCTGCCCAGGGTCAGGCGGAGTTTGTTGCGAAGAGTAGTGGAGTGGACCCATGGCTATCACCGGGATGTGCCACGTGGAGTCTGCCGTGGGGAGTGGAGCGGCGTCCGTTGTCGCGACTTGCCAGCGGATGAGAGAATCGCGCGGTATCAGTCACAGGAAGTGGAGCAGGATTGTGGCCGTTATTGTGGCCTGCCAGGGAGTAGTGGAGCTGCACGGGATCCATTGTAGGAAGTGGAGCAGTGCTGTGACCGTTACTGCAGCCTATCAGGGAGTGATGGAGTTATGCGAAATCCATCACAGGAAGTGGAGTGGAATCGTGGTGGTTGCTGTGTCACACCTGGGAGTGCAGATCCGTCGGCTGAAATTCAGCAGCGGTCGGAGCTAATGACAGAGTCCAACTCCCGTAGGAGTCCGGGCGGGGTCCCGCTTGAGGCTGGAGTCGTGGGCGGAGCCCGGCTCCCGTGGGAGTCCGGGTGGAGTCCTCTCGGAGTTGAAGCTGTGGGCGAAGCCCGACTCCCGTAGGAGTCTGGGCGGAGTCCTCTGCAATTAAAGTCAGGTGCTAAGTCCGGCTCCCGTAGGAGTCCGGACGGAACTTACCGGCAGTCGAAGTTGGCGACGGAGCTCGGCTCCCGTAGGAGTCCGGATGGAGTTCCCCTTGAGGTTGGAGTCATAGGCAGAGCCCGGCTCTCGTGGGAGTCTGGGTGGAGTCCCCTGCAATTAAAGTCAGGTGCGAAGTTCAGCTCCCGTAGGAGTCCGGACGGAACTTACCGGCAGTCGAAGTCGGCGACGGAGCCTGGCTCCCGTGGGAGTCCGGGCAGAGTCCCCCTTAAGGTTGGAGTCATGGGCGGAGCCCGACTCCCGTGGGAGTCCGGGCGGAGTCCTCTCAGAGTTGAAGTCGCTGGCGGAGTCCAACTCCCGTAGGAGTCCGAGTGGAGTCCCCTGCAATTAAAGTCTGGTGCGAAGTCCGGCTCCCGTAGGAGTCCGGACGAAACTTACCGACAGTCGAAGTTGGCGACGGAGCCCGGCTCCCGTGGGAGTCTGGGTGGAGTCCCCCTTGAGGTTGGAGTCATGGGCGGAGCCCGGCTCCCGTGGGAGTCCGGGCGGAGTCCTCTCAGAGTTGAAGTCGCGGGTGGAGCCCGGCTCCCGTAGGAGTCCGGGCGGAGTCCCATGCAATTAAAGTCTGGTGCGAAGTCCGGCTCCCGTAGGAGTCCGGACGGAACTTACCGACAGTCGAAGTTGGCGACGGAGCCCGGCTCCCGTGGGAGTCCGGGCAGAGTCCCCCTTGAGGTTGGAGTCATGGGCGGAGCCCGGCTCCAGTGGGAGTCCGGGCGGAGTCCTCTCGGAGTTGAAGTCGCGGGTGGAGCCCGGCTCCCGTAGGAGTCTGGGCGGAGTCCCCTGCAATTAAAGTCTGGTGCGAAGTCCAGCTCCCGTAGGAGTCCGGACGGAACTTACCGGCAGTCGAAGTTGGCGACGGAGCCCGGCTCCCGTGGGAGTCCGGGCAGAGTCCCCCTTGAGGTTGGAGTCGTGGGCGGAGCCCGGCTCCCGTGGGAGTTCGGGCGGAGCCCGGCTCCCGTGGGAGTTCGGGCGGAGTCCTCTCGGAGTTGAAGTCGTGGGTGGAGCCCGGCTCCCGTAGGAGTCTGGACGGAGTCCCCTGCAATTAAAGTCTGGTGCGAAGTCCCGATCCCATAGGAGTCCGGACGGAACTTACCGGCAGTCGAAGTTGGCGACGGAGCCCGGCTCCCGTGGGAGTCCGGGCGGAGTCCCCCTTGAGGTTGGAGTCGTGGGCGGAGCCCGACTCCCGTGGGAGTCCGGGCGGAGTCCTCTCGGAGTTGAAGTTGCGGGTGGAGCACGGCTCCCGTAGGAGTCCGGGCGGAGTCCCCTGCAATTAAAGTCTGGTGCGAAGTCCGGCTCCCGTAGGAGTTCGGATGAAACTTACCGGCAGTCGAAGTTGGCGATGGAGCCCGGCTCCTGTGGGAGTCCGGGCTGAGTCCCCCTTGAGGTTGGAGTCGTGGGCAGGGCCCGGCTCCCGTGGGAGTCCGGGCGGAGTCCTCTCGGAGTTGAAGTCGCGGGTGGAGCCCGGCTCCCGTAGGAGTCCGGGCTGAGTCCCCTGCAATTAAAGTCTGGTGCGAATTCCGGCTCCCGTAGGAGTCCGGACAGAACTGATCGGCAGTCGAAGTTGGTGACGGAGCTCGGCTCCCGTGGGAGTCCGGGTGGAGTCCCCCTTGAGGTTGGAGTCATGGGCGGAGCCCGGCTCCCGTGGGAGTCCGGGCGGAGTCCTCTCGGAGTTGAAGTCGCGGGTGGAGCCCGGCTCCCGTAGGAGTCTGGACAGAGTCCCCTGCAATTAAAGTCTGGTGTGAAGTCCGGCTCCCGTAGGAGTCCGGACGGAACTTACCGGCAGTCGAAGTTGGCGACGGAGCCCGGCTCCCGTGGGAGTCCGGGTGGAGTCCCCCTTGAGGTTGGAGTCGTGGGCGGAGCCCGACTCCCATGGGAGTCCGGGCGGATTCCTCTCGGAGTTGAAGTCGCGGGTGGAGCCCGGCTCTCGTAGGAGTCCGGGCGGAGTCCCCTGCAATTAAAGTCTGGTGCGAAGTCCGGCTCCCATAGGTGTCCGGACGGAACTTACCGGCAGTCGAAGTTGGCGACGGAGCCCGACTCCCGTGGGAGTCCGGACGGAGTCCCCCTTGAGGTTGGAGTCGTGGGCGAAGCCCGGCTCCCGTGGGAGTCCGGGCGAAGCCCGGCTCCCGTGGGAGTCCGGGCGGAGTCCTCTCGGAGTTGAAGTCGCGGGTGGAGCCCAGCTCCCGTAGGAGTCCGGGCGGAGTCCCCTGCAATTAAAGTTTGGTGCGATGTCCGGCTCCCGTAGGAGTCCGGACGGAACTTACCGGCAGTCGAAGTTGGCGACGGAGCCCGGCTCCCATGGGAGTCCGAGCGGAGTCCCCCTTGAGGTTGGAGTCATGGGCGGAGCCCGGCTCCCGTGGGAGTCCGGGCGGAGTCCTCTCGGAGTTGAAGTCGCGGGTGGAGCCTGGCTCCCATAGGAGTCCGAGCGGAGTCCCCTGCAATTAAAGTCTGGTGCGAAGTCCGGCTCCCGTAGGAGTCCGGACGGAACTTACCGGCAGTCGAAGTTGGCGACGGAGCCCGGCTCCCGTGGGAGTCCGAGTGGAGTCCCCCTTGAGGTTGGAGTCGTGGGCGGAGCCCGGCTCCCGTGGGAGTCCGAGCGGAGTCCTCTCAGAGTTGATTCGGCTGAGAACTTCGGCTGTGGGTATTTTATACCCAACAATATCAATTTTAGCATATGAGATAGATCCTTGTGGTTTTATATTTTCATACATGTATAATTCAGACTAAAAATATTTTAAACTTGTTCTTCACTGTGGTGTTTAGAAAATAAAGTTTTGAAATACATATGCATGCACCAAACCCCGAATTCCAATAGATTGTGTGCTGGTACTTTGATACTCTATTAGTAGGGGTTGTATCTGATACTGCAATACCTTACTAGTGATGATTGTATGTTCGTACTTTGATATCCTACTAATGAGAATTTTACATTAGTACTTCGATACTTTGTCAGTGGGGATTGTATATTGATACTTTGATATCCTAATAGTATAGGTTATGCACTGATATTTTGATATTCTACTAGTGAAGGTTATGTACTAGTACTTTGATATCCTACTATTGAGGGTTATACGGTCGTATTTTGATTGAGTTTATAGCTATCAAGATGAACCAGAAGTTTTGAAAGGAATAATTGATTTATGAATAAAAATTAAATTTTGAGAAGATTGAATTTGCATGAATCTTATTTTGATTAGTGTTATATATTTTGAATTAGATTTTGAATTAATATACCCTATATATTTATTTTTGATTTATTATTATTGCTTAATTTATCAAGTTAAATGATTATTACTTATTAGACTATCTAGCTCATCATTCAACATTTTTACTATTTTAACAAATTCAAAGAACTAATTTGATTTGGAGATTTATAATAGGAGAGTGATTAGAAGTAAAATTGAAAATCTTTTTTTTAGATTATGATTCATTAAAGTCTGGTATAAGATTTTAGAATATTATTTTGTAAAATATTTAATTTAATCATTTAAAAAAGATTTAAATGATAATTTATTAGTTATTTATCTTATTGTTGCTTTATGATATCATGATGAAATACCTAGAATGTTTGTAGAAATAATTTTTCATAAGTATGCGATAGTTGCCACAACTTTTGATTTGCAATCTTAGATCGGAGACATGATAATATATATATATATATATATATATATATATATATATATATATATATATATATATATATATATATATATATATATATATATTCTTAAACAAATGCCCTAGTGCTAAAAGTGCCAAATTAGAGGCTTTGACAACTCAGCAGTTGCAATGTACAGTGGTAGATTCATTTGGTCTCCTGAGTATCCTAATGCCATAGAGAATGAGTTGGGCATGGTGGTTCAAATTTGTTTTTGGCCCAACTTACATCCATCTCTTACTTTTACATAGAGGCAGAAGTGTCAGATACAAAATGTATCATTCTATAAAAATATTATCTTTTTTAACAAAAATAATTATAAATTGGCTTTTTTTAGCCAAATTCAAGGTTTTTTATCAAAATATAGTTATTTTTAAAAAAATTATCAAAATAATGCTCTTTCCAAATTATTTATCAAACTACTATCCGGAAGAAAGTCGTTCTATCATAGGATGACTTTATATGCCAACTCACCACAATCTACACCATGTGGAAAGGTGAGTCAGCAAGAGAGGCATCATATGGAAGGGTGACTCATATAGTCGCCTTATGGAAGAGAGACTCATAAAGCCACCTTACCATAGGGTGACTCTATGAGTCGCCCTTCTATAGGATGACTTTCCTCCTTAAGCAATAAAAAGAAAAAAGGCTAAACCCTCCATCCCCGCCTTTTCTGGCTGTGCGATCCCCCAACTTACCTCTGAAGGAACCAGATCTTGGGTTTTAGGATTAGATCTTGAAACTTTTTCAACATCAGACAATGAAAGACTAAAATAAATCAAAATTTATCTTATAAAATCAGAGAATCTCTAGATCTAAGATCCTATTAAATGATTATTACATGACATAAAATCAAAAATTAAAATATAAAGAGCGAGAACTACATGTTGATCATATCAACATATTTCTATACTACATCTAATGTATATAAAATATAATAGATTAGATCTATTACCTTGCAAGTTAGATGTTCTAACTTTGCTGATACAGACTTGAGGATGATGTTATGAGCTGCACATGCATCCAGCCACTAGGAGTCATCCACGTGAGCTCACGAATCACGATCAGAAGTCCTAGTCCAGGAAATCAGCACAGTATGCTAGTACTGTGCTGATCCATCTTCGATGGTCGATCAGATGCCTCCTTCTTCTTGATTTGGACTCTTTCAAAGATGAGAAGTAGGAGAAGGATTTTTAGATGTGAGACACTCTTACAAAACTCACAGATGGAGGAAGGAAAGAGGTGAACTCAGCAACCCTAGAAGAAGATCCTCTTCTTCTTCTCTTTGCTCTCACCTAGACACCTAATTTTGTGTCTATTATATCTCCATGGTCCAACACTCTTTTTCTCTAATTTTTATACACCCCAAAGATCTCTCAATGCTCTATAATTTATAAAAATTTCAAAAAAAAATTCATCTTAAATAATGAGATATGAAGAGTCCTTGTCTAGATCAAATACCTAGTCAAGGAAAATTCAAACAGGGTAAGACAAGTGGTGCTCAACTCTTGGATGTCCCCTCCTTCTTTTTCTATCATGGACCACCAAAAAAGGATGCACAATATGTGCCATAAAAGCCATAAAAATCTCAAAAAAAAATTGAGTAAAATCAGTGCCATAAGAAAAGAGTTTTGGTTTCCTAAAATTCTATCTCATAGAATTTGAAATCTAAACTAATTCCTACTTTGACTTAGTCCACAACCACATTCCATGTAAGAGAGAAAGAGTGAAAAGCTTTGGGCATGCGTGAAGACCTAGGAGAAAAAGTTTTGTCACACAAAATAAGAGAGAGTGGGCGTGGGGGGCTAAGGTGGCGCAAGGTGGAATCCTAGTCTTACTAGGATTCAATCTAGACTTGTTCAAATTTGGTTTCTCAAACTAAATCAAACCAAAATCAAATCAATCCAATTAAAATAGATATTAACCTAATTAAAAACTTAATTTAATCAGATTAAATTATATTTAAATCTAATTTAATTTTTTAATCGAATTAGAAATTAGGTTGATCCAAATCCTAATTGAACTAGGACTAGTTTTTCCTTGCACTTGGCTTATCCAATAAACTAATTAGATTTGATCCAATCAAGCCCAAACCAAATCTAATTAAATCATATTTAATTAAACTTAATCTTAACCCATTGGCTTAATCAAATTAAGTCAATTAGCAATCAAATTGCTAATCGATCCTCCTGCAACACTTGCACTAGGTTAAATGTCAATCATATTGATCGTTTAACCCTAGAATGATTCTTAATCGTTGATCAACCATTCGATCAGATTGTAAATTCTAATGTGTGTGACCTCATAGGTTCAAACCTAAGCTGGTAGTATAAGAATAAATTTTTGTACCAATTGAAGTGACCATCTAGCAATGGTATCCGACGGCCGGATAGGTCAAATGTGTAAAACAACATCCTTAGAACCCATACGGATATAGTTTCCATATAATTTATCTCCTTGACCAAAATGCTCATAGGATACCTCAGAGTTCAACTGTCAACTCTAATCAGGTTGTCCATATTGTATTTCAAAATATCAAATCCATCTGATGGATTACCCTGACCAAGATTTTGCTAAATTGAAATACAGCGACTCATTCTTCTCCAACTCTTGGAGTGGTCAATCCCATCTTGATCACACTCTGACTTCGCAAGTACTTGACTGTGCCCAGAAGTCTTCCATCACTGAATTAAAAATTCAGTTAGTTCAGTACCAAAGCACAGTGAGTTGCTTGCAAGTCACTGAGGCGATCTCAGGTCTAAGGGACACTTATACCTATATCCCATTAGAGACATTCTCAATAGCAGAATGCTCTGAGTTGGTCACGTTCAATGATGATGTACCCTTATATCTCATCTGTATGCCATACCAGTGTCTCCACACTCCTTGGTTAAGAGGACAACCAACCCATATGGCCTATAGTGACCTATGCTCGATAGAAGCTGTCCTTCTTATTAACAACCTATCATTTGGTCGTGAATAGTTTTAAGGACTCATCGATAAATCCTCTCTTTATCCAACCTAAATAGTCCTAAAGATTTTATCACAACAATAGAGTTCATTAGAAGATAAAAACTTGTGATGAAAATATCAAAAATATATTTTATTTATTAACAAATCAATTACAATACAAGGTTACTTAACCGTCAATAAATTGACGATTGGCTTTTGGGACATATCTTCCAACAACTCCCACTTGTCCTGAAGCCACTCGGCACAGTATCTAATACTCATCTTTGACTTGTGGTTGTCGAACTCTTTTATCGTCAGGGCTTTAGTGAAGGGGTTGGTCAGGTTCTTCTTTCTGTCGATCTTCTGAAGGTCGACATCACCTTGATCCAGGATCTCTCGGACTAGGTGGAAGTGGCACAAAATGTGCTGCATCTACTGGTGTGCTTTGAGTTCCTTCGCCTGAGCAATGGCACCAATGCTGTCGCAGTAGAGCAAGACCAGACCATCGATGGAGGGTGCTACTTCGAGCTTGATGATGAATTTTCTCAGCCACACAGCTTCCTTCACGGCATCCGATGCTGCGATGTACTCCACCTCATAAATAGAGTCTGCCACAGTATGCTGCTTGAAACTCTTCTAGTAGATGGCTCCACCATTCAGAGTAAAGATATAACCTGACATAATTCTGCTGTCATCATGATCAGATTGAAAGCTGGAGTCTGTGAACCCTACAAGTTTCAGATCTGACTCGCCATAAACCAACCATTGGTCCTTAGTATTTCTCAAATACTTAAGGATGACTTTAACCACTTTTCAGTGATTTTCTCCAGGATCAGATTAGTATCTACTCACTACTCCTAATGAGTATGCCACATCTAGCCTTGTACATGTCATGGCATCCATGATAGATCTCACGATCGAAGCATATGGGACTCTACTCATACACTCTCTCTTTTCAGGAGTTATCGGACAATCCTTCTTAGAGAGAAAAATTTCATGGCCTATCGGTAGATAGCTCTTCTTGAAATTCTCCATGCTGAACCTCTTCAGCACAGTGTCTATGTACGTGGACTGGGATAACCCAAGCATCCTTTTAGATCTATCCCTATAGATCTTCATCCCTATGATGTAGGATGCTTCACCCAAGTCCTTCATGGAGAACTGTGATGACAACCAAATTTTTATTCTCTGTAGTATGGAGATATCATTCTCGATTAAGAGAATGTCATCCACGTACAAGACAAGAAATATCACAACTGGATCATTTGCCCATTTATAGATGCAGGGCTCTTCTCCATTCTTAACGAAGCCATACGTTTTGACCACCTTATCAAAATGCATGTTCCAACTTCGAGAAACTTGCTTCAATCCATAAATGGATCTCTGAAGCTTGCACATCTTGGACTCATCTGTGGATGTAAACCCCTCAGGTTGTATCATATACACCTCTTCGGTCAGCTCTCCATTTAGAAAAGCTGTCTTTACATCTATCTGCTAGATCTCATAATCCAGATGGGCCGCTATTGCAAGCATTATCCAAATGGATTCGAGCATTGCCACAGGGGAGAATGTCTCGTTATAGTCGATACTATAATGTTGACAATACCCTTTGGCAACCAAATGGGCTTTATAGGTCTCCATCTTTCCGTCTGCGTCCCTCTTCCTTTTGAAGACCCATTTACACCCAACAAGTTTAACCCCTTCAGGTGGGTCAACCAATGTCCATACATTGTTGACCTTCATGGACTCCATTTGGATTTTATGGCTTCAAGCCATTTCTCGAAATCAGATCTCTATATTGTATCCATATAGGTGATTGGATCCTCATCGTTGTCATCGAGTTCGATGGGATCACCATCCCAGACCAAAAAACCATAGTACCTATCTGACTGATACGGTACTCTATCGGATCGCCTTAATAGTGCAGGTACATTGAGCTCTGGATCTGACCTAATCAAATCCAACTCAGGTTCAGCTATTGATGTCAGTCCTTCTACCTATTAAATTTCATCAAGTGCAACCTTAGAGGCAACGATTCCTTCACCAAGGAACTCTTTTTCTAAAAAGATTGCCTTAAGGCTGACGAACATCTTTTGTTCATCAGCATGGTAGAAAAAATATTCTTTAGTCTCTTTGGGGTACCCTATGAATGTGCATTTGTCAGACCTAGGTCCAAGTTTATCTGTAACTAACCATTTGATATAGTATGGGCACCCCTAGACCCTAAGGTGTGAAAGTGTTGGCTTACGTCATGTCCATATCTCATATAGAGTCTTAATTATAGACTTACTTGGAACCCTATTTAACAGATAACAGATCAATTCGAGTGCATATCCCCAGAAGGATATCGGTAAGCTGGCAAAATCCATCATGAATCGGACCATGTCTAACAGAGTCCGATTTCTCTTTTCAGACACACCATTATGCTGTGGTGTTCTTGAAGGAGTCCATTAGAAGAGAATCCCATTCTCTCCTAGATATGTGAAAAATTCACCAGAAAGGTATTCTCCTCCTCGATCAGATCGAAGAGTTTTAATACTCTTTTCAGTTTATTTTTCTACTTCACTTCGAAATCGTTTGAACATTTCAAATGAATCCGACTTATGTTTCATCAGATAGACATATCCATATCTGGATAGATCATCTGTGAAAGTGATGAAGTAGAAATATCCATCTCTAGTATTTGTGCTCATGGGCTCGCATACATCAGTATGTACGAAGCCCAAGAGCTCAGTAGCTCTCTCACATTTTTTAGTAAAAGATGACTTGATCATTTGACCAAGAAAACAGAACTCACAGGTTGGAAGTGATTCACAATCACTGATTTCGAGGATTTCTTCTTGAGTCAACCTGTTTATCCTATTCTTGTTTATATGACCTAGCCTATAGTGCCATAAGTAGATATCTGATACACTATCTAATCTAGGATGCTTGCTTGTAGAATAGACTATGTTAACAGGTTGTGATAACATATACACACCATTGTTCAAATGTTCACAAAAAATAGTAACACCATTCATAATGATATTACAAACTTATTTTTTTATTAAAATTTTATAATTATTTTTGGCTAGAAGGCCTACAAAAATAATATTTAAAAAAAAATTGGGACAGAAATGACAATCATTAAGAACAACGGTATAGGACTCAAATACAAGTTTTAAGATTTCTAATGCTAGAACTGGAATTTATCTTCCATCTCCAACATTCAGGAACCTCTCATCTTGCTCAAATCTCCTACTGACCTGCAACCCCTACATCGAATTGCAAATATGGTAAGGGCTACCGGTATCCAATACCCAGTCAGTTATATCACAAATAGAGAAATTGCAAGGAGTTTCATATAAACACCTTGCCCAGCAATAGCTTGCTTTTTTCTCTATCTATTTAGATCCAGGAAGATAATGTACTAAGGACAGTTCCTCTTCCAGTACCCCCGCTGAAGAGAAATTTGAGTGCAGGGGTAAAATGGTAATTTTAAAATTTTTTCAAAATCACTATTTTACAGTGAAAATTATTAATTAATCTAATTAATTAACATATATTTACCCTACACTAGGATCTAAATATAATATATAGCATGCATGTATTTAAATTTGAAATTCAAATTTGAACGGTAAACAATTTACTGTTATGTGTTCAGAACACATTACCTTTGTGCCGGTAGTCGATCGCCGTAATCTGATCACCATCGGGAGGGTCTGATCATTGCTATACAGCCACACAATGTGTCTAGCCTCTGCGGATCATCCACACGAAGCTCTCGATCAGATCGACTCCTTACGAATGCTAGTTCGTGACTGTACCTTTTTGATGGCTAATGTTGATCAAACTCCTTCGATCGATGTCTGCCAACTTCTTGAATACTCTGGATCATCAGCAAAGATGGTAGAGAGGTTGATGATGCTCTTCCTAAAGTTTGGTGGGCTCACGACACTCATAGCTCACGTTCTCACTTCCCAAACCCTAAGCCAAAACCCTAGGGTACACAAGAAAAGAGTGCGCCCACTTCTCTCTCCTTTTTCTCTTCTTTTCTTTTCTTTTCTCATGCCAGAAACCTCTCTCACACCACTTTTTTTTCTCTAATCATCTCTGTGCATGCCTTCTATTATCTCCTTTTTAAAATGATACAAGACTGCATCTTTGCAGTATTTTTACCGCGTGAGAGGATAAAGATAAGTGGTTGCTCATTTGAATTCAAATTGAATTTGAATTCAAATGCCAACCAACTCATTCCTATCCACTCTATGTGTAAGAAGAGAAGAGGCATGGCTTCTCTTGTGCATGGAGAATTTATACGAGAAACTCTTTCTCATGTAAAACAAATGGCGCAAGGATAAGGCTAGGTGGTGCATGGATTGGTTGCTCATTCAAATTCAAACTTTCTTTTGAATTTGAATGGCCAACCAACCATCTTTATCCACCCATATGGCGCAAAAATGTGGGGCGTGGGAAGGCCTTTGCATAGGATAAAATTCATGAGAAGTTGCTTCTCGTGAATTCAAATGGGCGCTAAAGAAGTGAGGTGGCGCAGGGAGAAAAGTCAAGGTGGTTTGAACCAAATTGAGCCAACCTAATCAAAATAGGTTAAGCACAATTAGACTAAATTAAATCCAACTTAATTAGAGTTAATTAGGCTCAATAAAATCTTAATCAAATTAGGAATTGACTAAGTCCAACCCCTGATCAAATCAGGGACCAAACCACTTCGACGATTAGGTCAACACTTAACCTAATCGGGTCAAACCCAACTGAATCCAATTCAATTGGACTTGATCCAAAAATAATTACTCAATCAAATTGAGTTAATTAATGATCAAATCACTAATTAAACTTTTCATAAATACTGAGTCCAAATCTGATGGACAATCGGATATCAAAGTCCATCGATATGAAATCTTGATCGAAGAGTCCCAAACCAGTGGGACTCTTGACTCCGATACCCAAAATGTGTGGGACTCATGATCAGAGAATCTTGATTCTCGATCATAAAGTCCTAGACACATAGGACTCATAGTCCATGAGTATTAAGACTCTTCATCAACCATCAGATCAGATAGGAACCTCTAATGTATGTGACCCCGTAGGTTCGAACCTAAGTCGGTAGCACAGGAACCAATTCCTGTACTAATCGAAGTGACCATCTAGCAATGGTACCTGACATCCAGATAGGTCGAATAGTTGAAATCGCAACACTCAGAACCTACATGAATATGGTTACTATATAATTCATCCCTTTTGACCCCTGTGTATAGGATGACTCAGGGTTAAACTGTCAACCCTGATTAGATCATCCGAATCGTGCTCAATTCAAATAGTCCTGTGACTCCTCACTAGGACTACCCTGGCCAAAGTTTTGCTAAATTAAAACACGACTGTACACAGCTCTTGAACTGGAGTGGTCAATCCCATCTTGACACATGCACCGACAAGTCAAGTACTTGACTACACCCAGCATCCTTCCGTCACTGAATTAGAAATTCAGGTAGTCCAGTGCCTAAGTGCAGTGAGTTGCTTGCAAGTCACCGTGACGGTCTCAGGTCAGAGGGACAGTTATACCCATATCCCATCGGAGCAAATCTTGACAGCAGAAATAGCTCCAGAGTCGGTCACGTTCAGTGCAGATGTACCCTTACATCTCACCTGTATGCCATACCAGTATCTCCACACTCCTTGGTTAAGAGGACAACCAACCTATTTGGCACACAACGACCTATGCTTGATAAACGTTGTTATCCTTGGTAACAACGTATCATTTGATCGCAAACAGGTTTAAGGACTAAACGATAAATCCTTCTTTGTCGAGTCTAAATAGTCCTAAGGACTTCACCACAACACAGGAGTTCATTAGAAGATGAAACAATTTGTGATGAAAATGCCAAAATAATTTTTATTTATTTATAATTTATATACTAATATAAAAGGAGCACAACCGTCAACAGGCTGACGATTGACTTTGAGACACTATTCCCAACAATCTTCCACTTGGCCTAAAGCCAATCAGTGCAGTATCTAATACCCATCTTCGACTTGAAGTCATCGAACTCCTTCACCGCAATGGCTTTAGTGAATGAGTCGGTCAGATTCTCCTTTCCGTCGATCTTCTGAAGGTCGACGTCACTTCGATCCATGATTTTTCGGATGAGATGGTAGCGGCACAGAATATGCTTCATCCGCTGGTGTGCCTTTGGTTCCTTCGCCTGAGCAATGGCTCCAGAGCTGTCACAGTAGAGCAGAACTAGACCAACAAGGGAGGGTGCTACTCCGAACTCGATGATGAATTTTTTCAACCACACCGCTTCTTTGGCAGCATCTGATGCAGCGACATACTCCACCTCACAAATCGAATCAGCCACAGTGTGCTGCTTGAAACTTTTTCAGCAGACAGTCCCACCATTAAGGGTAAAAATAAATTCCAACACACTCTTGCTGTCATCGTGATCAAATTGAAAACTAGAGTCTGTAAACCCTATAAGTCTCAAGTTTGATTCACCATAAACAAGCCACTGGTCCTTAGTATTTCTTAAATACGTTAGGACGATTTTAACAACCTTCCAGTGATTCTCCCCTGGATCAGATTGGTATCTACTCACTATCCCTAGTGAGTATGCCACATCTGGTCGTGTATATATCATGGCGTACATGATAGATCCCACTGTCGAAGCATATGGAATTCTACCCATACGCTCTCTCTCTTGAGGTGTTGTCAGACAATCCCTTTTCGAGAGAGAAATTCCATGACCTATCGGTAGATAGCCTTTCTTGGAATTCTCCATGCTGAACCTCTTCAGCATAGTATCAATGTATGTGGACTGGGATAAGTCAGGCAACCTTTTAGATCTATCCTTATAGATCTTCATCCCTAGGATGTAGGAAGCTTCTCCCAAATCCTTCATGGAGAACTGCGATGACAGCCAAATCTTTATTCTCTATAATGCTGGGACATCATTCCCGATTAAGAGAATGTCATCCACATACAATACAAGAAATACTACTACTGGACCATTAGCCCACTTATAAATGCAGGGCTCTTCTCCATTCTTAACGAAGCCATACGTCTTGATTGTCCTATCAAAATGTATGTTCCAACTCCGGGATGCCTGCTTAAGTCCATAAATGGACCTCTATAGCCTGCACATCGTAGACTCATCTGTGGATGTGAACCCTTCAGGTTGTATCATATACATCTCTTCGTCCAGCTCTCCATTTAGGAAAGCTATCTTCACATCCATCTGCCAGATTTCATAGTCCAGATGGATAGCTATCGCAAACATAATCCGAATGGATTTGAGCATTGCCACAGGAGAAAATATCTTATCATAATCTATACATAACGTTGATGATATCCCTTGGCAACCAGATGGACTTTATAGGTCTCCACCTTTTCGTCTGTGCCCCTCTTTCTCTTGAAGACCCACTTACACCCTATGGGTTTTACTCCTTCGGGTGGATCAACCAATGTCCACACATCATTGATCTTCATGGACTCCATTTCGGATTTCATGGCCTCTAGCTATTTTTCAGAGTCAAGTCTCTACATTGCATCCATGTAGGTGATCGGATCCTCATCGTTTTCATCAAGTTTGACAGAATCGCCATCCCGGATCAAGAAACTATAGTATCTGTCCGGTTGACGTGGTACTCTACCAGATCGCCTTAAGGGTGCAGGAACAATGGGCTCCGGATCTGATCTAACCAAATTCGATTTAGGTTCAGCTACTTATGTCGGTTTTTCCACCTGCCGAACTTCCTCAAGTTCGACCTTAGAGGCAACAGTCCCTTCAGCAAGGAACTCTTTTTCCAAAAAGATTGCCTTAAGGCTGACAAACACTTTTTGCTCATCAGCTAGATAGAAATAATACCCTTTAGTCTCTTTTGGGTATCCTATAAAATTACACTTGTCAGACCTAAGTCCAAGCTTGTCCGTAATTAAACGTTTAACATAAGCCGGACACCCCCAAACCTTAAGGTGTGAGAATACTGGCTTACGTCCTATCCATATCTCATATGGTGTTTTGGTTACAGACTTACTCGGAACCCTATTTAGAAGGTAACAAGCCGATTCGAGTACATATCCCCAGAGAGAGATCGGTAGACCAGCAAACCCCATCATGGATCGAATCATGTCCAACAAGGTCTGATTCCTCCTTTCAGATACACCATTATGCTGTGGTGTTCCAGGAGGAGTCCACTGAGAGAGAATTCCATTCTCCCCAAGATATGTTAGAAACTCATTGGAAAGGTATTCACCTCCTCGATCAGATCGAAGAGTTTTAATACACTTCCCAGTTTATTTTTCTACCTCATTTCGGAATAGTTTGAACATTTCAAACGACTCCGACTTATGCTTCATTAAGTAGACATACCCATACCTCGATAGGTCATCTGTGAAAGTTATAAAGTAGAAATATCCACCTCTTGTACTTGAGCTCATGGGTCTACATACATCAGAATATATCAAACCCAAGAGTTTACTGGCTCTCTCACCTTTTCCAGTAAAAGGTGACTTGGTCATCTTCCCAAGAAGACAGGACTCACATGTTGGAAGTGATTCACAATCACCAACTTCAAGAATTTCTTCTTGAGCCAACCTGTTTATCCTGTTCTTATTGATATGACCTAGCCTACAGTGCCAAAGGTAGACTTCTGACAGATTATCTATTCTAGGGTGTTTACCGAAAGTTTGAACCACATTAACAGGCTATGATAGTAAGTAGATTCCATTATTTAGTTATCCAACAAATATTGTAACACCATTCAAAATGATATTGCAAATATTTTTTTTATTAAAAATTCATAACCGTACATGGCCAAAAGGCCTACAGAAATAATATTTAATAAAAAACTTGGACAATAGTGACATTCACTTAGAATTACATTACGAGAATTGATTACAAAGTTCATGATTCCTAAAGCTAGAACTGGAACTTTGCTTCCATCTCCAACGTTCAGGAACCTCTCACTGTCATCAAATCTCCTACTGACCTGTAGACCCTGCATCGAATTGCAAATATGATAAGGACTTCTGGTATCCAATACCCAGGCAGTAGTATCACAAATGGAAAAGTTGCAAGGTGTTATCATATAATTATCTTACTTCTTCTTCGGCCTATTCGGGTCCAAGGAAGCAATGTATAGAGGACAGTTCCTCTTCTAATGCCCTTGCTTCTTGCAAAAGAAGCACTCCGCCTGGCTCTGGTCATGCTTGTGCTTCTTGGTCTGATCCTGTACTGACGTCCCAGCATGTGGCTGCACCTTCTTATTCTTCTTCTTCTTGTTCTTCTTCCCTTTCTTGAAGGGTCGACGACCAGAAGAAGACCCTCCCATAACATTCACCGACTCCTTATGGAGCTGGTAGTCCTTCTCAAAGTTCTGCAGCAACCCCAACAAGCCGTGGTAGTTTACTACAGGCTTTGTCATTCGAAAATGAGTAAAGAAGGGGAGGAAGGACTTGGGCAAAGAATTAAGGATCGCACCCTTACCAAGCTGCTCGTGCAAGGGAAAGCCTAGTTTACTTAGGCACTCAATCATTTCGATCATGTACAGTACATGATCAGTGACTAAAGCCCCATCCCTCATCCGAGCATTGAAAATGGCACAACTAGTTTTGTGCCTTTCAACGTCGTCAGGCGTGCCAAAGGAGTCGCTCAACATTTGAAGCATCTCCTGTGGTTGGGCATTCTCAAATCTGCGGCTGAACTCATCATTCATTGCTGCCAGCATTATGCATCGAATGGTGGTGCGGTCGTTGAGCCACTTCTGGTAAGTGTCTTGGACCGTCCCTCTAGCATTCGGGGCTGGCTCCCCAGATGCCGGATCCGTTACTACATAAAGGATCTGCTCATGCTCAAGGATGATTTTTAATTTTTGATACCAGCTATCGAAATTAGGTCCCATGAGCTTGTCATTATCTAATAATGATCGAAGCGACAGGGTAGTGGCCATAGCTGCATAAAGGAAAACCAGACCTCTATTAGTATATAAATTATTAATACTAAAGACTTGAACTTTAGTCTAAAGTTTCTCCCAATATTTTTACGAACTGATAGCCTTAACCTCCAATTCGAGGAATTACTTTAATTCCTTAGTGGGTACTAGAATCCACACAGACCATACACGAGCCCAACTTTGGTTGGTCAATCCATGTGTATCTATGGGTAGGTTTATAACCAGTTATTTCTCTAAACAACTTCTAGTAATAAATTTTACCCCAGAACCTAATCAGTAGGCTTTGGCCTCCACTGAAAAGATCTGGTTAGGTCCAACCATTAACATAACTTGATTTGGTGAATCGGATCAATAAATGATCAGGCCCGACTTTGGCCAGCCAACCTGACCACCATCAGAAAGACTCAACCAAATTATCATACTATGAATGATAATTCCATTAGTCAATAAGCACCAGGCCTTTGGGCCTCCAATGATTATTAAACTAATGGACTCATTATCACTCACTTAATGGGAGGCTATGACTTAGTTATCACTATAACTTAATCATTTTAGAGACCTAATAATTTTGAAGATTTTATTAAAGGATAGAAGAGAAGAAATTAACTAGCCAATTTCAATCCTTCCACTGATTTTACCAAGTCAGATTAAAAAAGATTTAATTAAAGCCGACATTAGGAGCACCTAAATCAATCACACTGATTTACCTAATGACATGGGTGAGCCCTAATCACCAAGTGATCTAATCAAAACCTAACTCACCAGGTTGGCCAGGTAAGTGAGATCAGTGGTGGGAATATGCCATTAACTTGTCAGAGATCAAATCAATGCGAGTAGCTCCCACTTAAGAATCACTGGTCAAACTGCCAAACTTACCTTAGATACCAACCGGTTCATTAGTTTTAATTTGATCAACTTAGTAAATAGGGTTCCACCACGTAGCCATGAATTAAGTCCATCTTGGTCTAGTTAAAGACAAGGACCCATTCAACTACAACTATTGGAGTTGAGTCTAGAGTGTCCTTGACCTAATCTAATTCAATTTTTGATTAAATTTGATCAATTACTCTAATTTAGTCTATTTCTTTAAGTTAACCTTAGGTCTAACCCTTTTATGGACCTAATCTATCTAACCCATTGACCCACAAGTTTATACAATTGTCTTAGGTCTTAATTTATAATTTTAGACCAACTTGACAACACTTAATTCTTTTAATTAAGTATTTGGACTGATGGGTCAGGGTTTGGCATTTCAAAAATAATTTTTAAATTTGAAAGATTTTATTTTCTGTTCATCAAATTTGTTGACTCATTTCACAAATAGATCAGCACATTTCATAAATAGTAATCCTATTGCTAATTACATAATAGAAAATAACTCAATCAAAATAAATTATGAATATTCCTTTAGATCTAATCTAACATATTCATGATAAATTTTACAATTGAACCTTTACAATTAAGTCCTTTCACTGCTTCATCTGCATGGGATATAATTGCAGCGGCACCCCTACCGCCATAGGAGAACCCCATCGAATGGGAGGAGAGGGCCTTTAAACCCTACTTTTCTCCTATGACCGGACGACCATGGCAACCAACCCAATTAGATTACTTGCTACTTGGATCAAGTATATCTAAATATATCAATTTTAAAATTTAAATTTTAAATTTCAAATTTTAAATTTCAAATTTTAAATTTTAAATTTTAAATTTCAAATTTTAAAATTTTGAATTTTAAATTTTGAATTTCAAATTTAAAATTTCAACCAAATTTCAAATTTTAAATTTTTGAATTTCAAATTTCAAATTTCAAATTTCAAATTTTGAATTTTGAATTTCAAATTTTTGAATTTTGAATTTTGAATAAATTTTAAAATTCAAATTTTAAATTTTAAATTTTAAATTTTAAATTTTAAATTTAAACTTTTATATTATAACTTAATCTATGCATGCAAATATATATATCATATTTTAGAACCCACTCTGATACCATTTGAAGTGAAATTTGAGTGCAGAAGTAAAATGATAATTTTAAAATTTTTTTAAAATCACTATTTTATAGTAAAAATTATTAATTAATTTAATTAATTAATATATATTTATTCTACACTAGGATCTAAATATGATATATAGCATGCATGCATTTAAATTTAAAATTTAAATTGGAACAGTAAACAATTTACTGTTATATGTTCAGAACACATTACCTTCGTGCGGGTAGTCGATTGCTGCAATCTGATCACCATCGAGAGGGTCTGATCATCGCTACATAGCCACACAGTATGTCTGGCCTCTACGGATCGTCCACATGAAGCTTTCGGTCTAATCAGCTCCTCACGAATGCTAGTTCGTGACTGCACCTTTTTGATGGCTGATGTTGATCGAACTCCTTCGATCGATGTCTGTCGATTTTTTGGATGCTTTGGATCATCAGCAAAGATGGTAGAGAGGTTGATGATGCTCTCCTTGAAGTTTGGTGGGCTCACGACACTCGTAGCTCACGTTTTCACTTTCCGAACCCTAAGCCAAAACCTTAGGGTACACAAAAAAAGAGTGCGCCCACTTCTCTCTCCTTTTTCTCTTCTTTTCTTTTCTTTTCTCACACCAGAAACCTCTCTCATGCTATCCTTTTTTCTCTAATCATCTGTGTGCATGCTCTCTCTTATCTCCTTTTTAAAATGATGCAAGACCGCATCTTTGCAGCATTTTTATCGTGTGAGAGGATAAAGTGGTTGCTCATTTGAATTCAAATCGAATTTGAATTCAAATACCAACCAACTCATTCCTATCCACTCTATGTGTGAGAAGAGAGGAGGCATGGCTTCTCTTGTGCATGGAGAATTTACACGAGAAACTCTTTCTCTTGTAAAACAAATGGCGCAAGGATAAGGCTAGGTGGTGCATGGATTGGTTGCTCATTCAAATTCAAACTTTCTTTTGAATTTGAATGGCCAACCAATCATCTTTATCCACCCATATGATGCACAAATATGGGGCGTGGAAAGGCCTTTGTGTGAGAGAAAATTCATGAGAAGTTGCTTCTCGTAAATTCAAATGAGCGCTGAAGAAGTGAGGTGGCGTAGGGAGAAAAGTCAAGGTGGTTTGAACCTAATTGAGCCAACCTAATCAAAATAGGTTAAGTACAATTAGAATAAATTAAACCCAACTTAATTAGGCTTAATTAGGCTCAATAAAATCTTAATCAAATCAAAAATTGACTAAGCCCAACCCCTGATCAAATCAGAGACCAAACCACTTCGATGATTAGGTCAACACTTAACCTAATCAGGTCAAACCCAACTGAATCCAATTCAATTGGACTTGATCTAAAAATAATTACTCAATCAAACTGAGTTAATTAGTGATCAAATCACTAATTAAACTTTTCATAAATACTGAGTTCAAATTCGATGGGCAATCGGGTATCAAAGTCCATCGATATGAAACCTTGATCGAAGAGTCCCAAACCAGTGGGACTCTTGACCCCGATACCCAAAATGTGTGGGACTCATGATCAGAGAATCTTGATTCTCGATCATAGAGTGCCAGACATGTAGGACTCATAGTCCATGAGTATTAGGACTCTTCATCAGCCATCAGATCAGATAGGAACCTCTAATGTGTGTGATCCCACAGGTTCGAACCTAAGCTGGTAGCACAGGAACCAATTCCTGTACTAATCGAAGTGACCATCTAACAATGGTACCCGATATCTGAATAGGTTGAATAGTCATAATTGCGACACTCAGAACCTACGTAAATATGGTTACTGTATAATTCATCCCTTTTGACCCCTGTGTATAGGATGACTCAGGGTTAAACTATCAACCCTGATTAGATCATCCGAATCGTGCTCAATTCAAACAGTCCTGTGACTCCTCACTAGGACTATCCTAGCCAAGATTTTGCTAAATTGAAACATGACTGTACATAGCTCCTGAACTGGAGTGGTCAATCCTATCTTGACACACGCACTGACAAGTCAAGTACTTGACTACACCCAGCATCCTTCCGTCACTGAATTAGAAATTCAGGTAGTCTAGTGCCTAAGTACAGTGTGTTACTTGCAAGTCACTGTGGTGGTCTCAGATTGGAGGGACAATTATACCCATATCCCATCAGAGCAAATCTTGACAGCAGAAATAGCTCCAAAGTCGGTCATGTTCAATGCAGATGTACCCTTACATCTCACCTGTATGCCATACTAGTGTCTCCACATTCCTTGGTTAAGAGGACAACCAACCCATATAGCACACAACGACCTTTGATTGATAAACGTTATTGTCTTTGGTTATAATATATCATTTGGTCGCGAACAGGTTTAAGGACTAAATGACAAATCCTCCTTTGTCGAGTCTAAATAGTCCTAAGGACTTCACCACAACACAGGAGTTCATTAGAAGATGAAATAATTTGTTATGAAAATACCAAAATAATTTTTATTTATTTATAATTTATATACTAATACAAAAGGAGCACAACCATCAACAGGCTGATGATTGGCTTTGGGACACTATTCCCAATACCCGCTTCTTGCAAAAAAAGCATTCAGTTTGACTCTTATCGGGCTTGATCTTTCTGGTCTGGTCCTGCACTGATGTCCCAGTCTAAACATGCACCTTCTTCACTTTCTTCTTCTTGTTCTTCTTCCCTTTCTCAAAGGGTCGAGAACCAAAAGATGAATCTCCCACTAAGTTCACCGACTCCTTATAGAGTTAGTGGTCCTTTTCAAAGTTCTGAAGCAACCCCAGTAACCTGTGGTAGTTTACTTCAGGCTTTGTCATTCTATAATGAGTGAGGAATGGGAGATAAGACTTGAACAACGAGTTCAGTATTGCATCTTTGCCAAGATGCTCATGCAAGGGAAAGCCGAGCTTGCTCAAACGCTCCATCAACTCGATCATGTACAATACATGATCAGTGACAGAGGCACCACCCATATTTTGGTGTTGAAGATGGTACAACTAGTCTTGTATCTCTCCACATCATCAGGTGTGCCAAAGACATCCTCCAACACTTGAAGCATGTCCTTTGGCTGAGCCATCTCAAATCTACGACTGAACTCGTTGCTCATGGCAGTCAGCATGATGCAGCGCATCGTGATCCAATCACTGAGCCACTTTTGGTAAGTGTCTCTGACTATTCCATGTGCATTGACAGCTAGCTCCTTAGGTGCAGGATCCGTTATCATATATAGGATCCGTTCATGCTCCAGGACTATCTTCAACTTTTGATACCAGCTATCGAAGTTGGGTCCCACCAACTTATCATTGTCCAATAATAATCGGAGCCATAGGGAAGTGGCCTTATCTGCACAAAGAAAAATCATAATCTAATTAGTAATTGATTCATTAAACCAAAAGATTTGAACTTTAATCAAAAGGTTTTTCTCACTATTTTATTCGAATTGGTAGCCTCTACCTCTAATTCGAGGAATTACCTTAATTTCTTAGTGGGTACTAGAATCCACTTAGACTACACACAAGCCCAACTTTGGTTGGCCAACCCATGTACATCTAAAGGTAGGTTCATAACCAATTATTTTTTTAAAAATTTCTAGTAATTTTAATTTTTGCCCCAGTCTCTAATCAGTAGGCTTTGACCTCCATTGAAAATGTCTGGTTAGGTCCAACCATTAACATGATCATACTTAGCCCATCTAGCCAATGAATGAACCGACCTAATTGCTTTCAATATCTGAAAACATATCCACTTGACAATTTGAGTAAATGATCGTTGGTGCATGACTTGGGTGGATGTAGGTATGAAATAATAAATATCAATCTATCTGAAAGCTTCAATAAGGTATTGAAGAGGGCTCGCTCATTGCCCATTACCACTCTTGTTCATCTTTCCTTCGAATACATGTCGAAGTGGTTCAGCATCAGATGTGCAATTGTAACACGGAGAAGGAAGGCCGGTAGGATATTCACAGACAAGATTAGATGAAAGTTAAATGGACACCAGCTAAAATCTAAGAAATATTGTGTTGTTAAGTATAATAACCAACTGGGTTTGTATGAGATTCTATTAAGATGAAGGCATTATAGCCCCGATGACCTTAATTATACACAGACAGTCGACTAAAGTGTTAGAAAATATATCCCAAAAGCCAATCGTCAAGCTGTTGACAGTTGAGCAACCTTGTATTGTAATTGATTTGTTAATAAATAAAATATATTTTTGATATTTTCATCATAAGTTTTCATCTTCTAATGAACTCCGTTGTTGTAATGAAGTTCTTAGGACTATTTAGGTTCGATAAAGAGAGGATTTATCGATTAGTCCTTAAAACTATTCATGACCAAATGATAGGCTGTTAATAAGGACGATAGCTTCTATTGAGCATAGGTCGCTGTAGGCCATATGGGTTAGTTGTCCTCTTAACCAAGGAGTGTGGAGACACTGGTATGACATACAGGTGAAATATAAGGGTACATCATCATTGAACGTGACCAACTCCAGAGCATTCTGCTATCGAGAATGTCTCTGATGGGATATAGGTATAAGTATCCCTTAGACCTAAGATCGCCTCAGTGACTTGCAAGCAACTCATTATGCTTTGGTACTGGACTAACTGAATTTCTAATTCAGTGACAGAAGGCTTCTGGGCACAGTAAAGTACTTGCGAAGTCAGAGTGTGATCGAGATGGGATTGATCACTCCAAGAGTTGGAGAAGAATAAGTCATTGTATTTCAATTTAGCAAAATCTTGGCCAGGATAATCCATCAGATGGATTTGATATTTTAAAATACAATGTGGACAACCTGATCAGAGTTGATAGTTGAACTCTGAGGTGTCCTATGAGCATTTTGGTCAAGGAGATAAATTATATGAAAACTATATCTACATAGGTTCTAAGGATGTTGTTCTACACATTCGACCTATCTGACCGTCGCGTACCATTGCTAGATGGTTACTTCGATTGGTACAAAAATTTATTCTTGTACTATCGACTTAAGTTTGGACTTATGAGGTCACACACATTAGAGTTCACGATTTTATTGGATGGTTGATCAATGATTAAGAATCATTATAGGGTTAAACAATCAACATAATTGATATTTAACCTAGTGCAAGTATCGCCGGAGGATCGATTAGCAATTCGATTGCTAATTAGCTTAATTTGATTAAGCCAATAGGCTGAGATTAAGTCTAATTGAATATAATTTAATTAGATTTAGTTTGAACTTGATTGGATCAAGTTCAATTGGTTTATTGGATAAGCCAAGTGCAAGAAAAAACAAGTCCTGGTTCAATTAGGACTTGGGTCAACCTAATTTCTAATTTGATTAAAAAATTAAATTAGATTTAAATTTAATTTAATCTGATTAAATTAGATTTTTAATTAGATTAAGATCTATTTTAATTAGGTTGATTTGGTTTTGATTTGATTTGGTTTGAGAAACCAGATTGGAACAAGATATAGATTGAATCCTAATAAGACTAGGATTCCACCTTGTGCCAATTTAGCCCCCACGCCCACTCTCTCTTATCCCACGCCCACTCTCTCTTATTTTGTGTGACAAAACTTCTCTCCCAAGTCTTCACACATGCCCAAAACTTTTCTCTCTTTCTCTCTTACATGGAAAGTGGTTGTGGATCAAGTCAAATTAGGAATTAGTTTGGATTTCAAATTCGATAAGATAGAGTTTTAGGAAACCAAAACTCTTTCCTTATGGCACTGATTTTACCCAAATTCTTCTAAGGTTGCTGTGTTCACCTCTTCCCTTCCTTCATCTTGAGTTTTTTGAGAGTGTCTCAGATTTAAAACTTTTTCTCCTACTTCTCATCTTTGAAAGAGTCCAAATTAAGAAAAAAGAGGCATCTGATCGACCATCGAAGAAGGATCAGCACAGTACTAGCATACTGTACTGATTTCTTAGATCAGAACTTCTGATCGTAATTTGTGGGCACATGTAGATGACTCCTAGAGGTCGGATGCATGTGTGGCTCGCAACATCATCCTCAAATCCAGATCAATAAAGTTAGAACGTCTAACTTGCAAGGTAATAGATCTGATCTATTATATTTTACATACATTAGTTGTAGTATAGAAACATATTGATATGATCAACATGTAGTTCTTACTCTTTATATTTTAATTTTTGATTTAATATCATGTAATAATCATATAATAGGATCTTAGATCTAGGAATTCTCTGATTTTATAAGATAAATTTTAATTTATTTTAGTCTTCCACTGTTTGATCTTGAAAAAATTTCAAGATCTAACCCTGAAACCCTAGATCTGGTTCTTTCAATTGGTATCAGAGCCTAGGTTGTTTATTACATGATTATTTATGCATACTTAGATTATTTCTTAGATTAGATTAATTTATAATCTGATTGTTAAATCTAAAATTAAAATTTTTAGATCAATCACGAACTGTAGATTGTCCTGCTGTGAGGTTTATCTCTTACAGTGCAAAGGTTGTCCTAATTCATGTAGATCTATCTTTAATCATAAATTTGTTAGATGTGATCTAGATTAAATTTATGATTTATTAGATTTAAAAGATATTTAAATCTAAAATAAAATATCTTTGTTAATAATTTCTATACAAAGAACCATTATATATTTGTCTGAGAAATTTGCGCAGTTTAAAGTTGAAATTGTTTCAATTACATGAACCTGTTTAGATTAGATCTAAAGCAGTTTCATGCTTATTTCACCTGTATTTTGATTATGAATCAAACATGCAACTTGGTTGATAAGAACCATGTTGTAAAAATATTTTACAAATATGAAAATTATTTTTGAAAAGCCGAACCCCAACCCTCGCCCAAAACTTAATTGAGAATTAAGAAGTTGTTTGATTAGGTTCTAAGATTGTGAATTGAAGAATCTAAGACACAAACCATAACACATTGGGTTAATGGGTTAGTGGGAATTAGGTCCACTAATTGGATTAGACCTAAGGTTAGATTAAAGATAGACTTAATTAGAAAATTGACTAAATCTAATCAATTGTTGTCTTAGATTAGGTTAAGGATTCTCTAGATCAATTACAATAGTTGTAGTTGGTCAAGTCCATGTCTTTAACGAGAACCAAATAGACTTGATTCTTGGCTAAGTGGTCTCACATGAACTGTTAGGTTGATCTAATCAAAACTAATTAAACTAGTTGGTGTCTAAAGTAAACCAGACCGGTGGTTTTTAATTGGGAGCCCGCTTACCTGGTCATTTCTGATGGTGTCTAAGGCAAGCTTTGGCAGACCCTCCCACCGATCGAACTTATCTTACCTCTTGGTGAAATTATGTTTTGATCGGATCACTTGACTATTCGAGCTGACCCATGTCAGCTAGGTAAATCAGTGTGACTAATTTAGGTGCTCCTAGACCAGCCCTTTTAATGGTCTCTCTTAAGCTGACTTGGTGAAGCCAATGGGAGGATCATGATAAGCTGGTTCATCTGACCTCCTCCTCTAAATTAATTAAATTTTTTAAAATTATTAGATCCTTAAAATGAATAGTTATGGTGATAACTAGATCATAGCCTCCCATTAAGTGGATGACAATGGGTCCATCAGTTGGATAATCATTGGAGGCCCAAAGGCCTGGTGCTTATCGGCTGATAGAATTATCATTCATAATATGATTTCTTGACTGCATCTTACTAAATGGTGGTTAGGTTAGCCAATGAAAGTTGCGCCTAATCATTCATTGTCTAGATGGGCCAAGTATGGTCATGTTAATGGTTGGATCTAACCAGACCTTTTCAGTGGAGGCCAAAGCCTACTAATTAGGGACTGGGGCAAAATTAAAATTATCAAAAATTATTTAGAGAAATAATTGGTTATGAACCTACACTTAGGTTTACATGAGTTGGCCAACCAAAGTTGGGCTTATGTGCAATCTAAGTGGATTCTAATACCCACTAAGGAATTAGGATAATTTCTCGAATTGAAAGTAGAGGCTACCAATTTGAATAAAATAGTGAGAGAAATCTTTTGATTAAAGTTCAAATCTTTAGGTTTAATGAATCAATTACTAATTAGGTTATGATTTTTCTTTGTGCAAGATATGGCCACTTCCCTATCGCTCCGATCATTGTTTGACAATGATAAGTAGGTGGGACCCACTTCGGTAGCTGGTGCCGAAAGTTGAAGATAGTCCTGAAGCATGAATGGGTCCTATATGTGATAACGGATCTTGCACCTAAGGAGCCAGCTGTCAATGCACAAAGAACAGTCAGAGACACTTACCAGAAGTGGCTCAGTGATCGGACCATGGTGTGCTGCATCATGCTGGCTGCCATGAGCAACGAGTTCAGTCGAAAATTTGAGACGGCTCAGCTAAAGGATATGCTTCAAGTGTTGGAGGATGCCTTTGGCACACCTGATGATGTGGAGAGATACAAGACTAGTTGTGCCATCTTCAATGCCAAAATGCGAGATGGTGCCTCTATCACTGATCATGTATTATACATGATCGAGCTGATAGAGCGTTTGAGCAACCTCAGCTTTTCCTTGCATGAGCAGCTTGGGAAAGATGTAATACTGAACTCACTGTCCAAGTCTTATCTTTCATTTCTCACTCATTATAGAATGTCAAAGCCTGAAGTAAACTACCACAGGTTACTGGGGTTGCTTCAGAATATTGAGAAGGATTACCAACTCCACAAGGAGTCGATGAACTTAGTGAAAGGTTCCTCTTCTGGTTCTCGACCCTTTGAGAAAGGAAAGAAGAACAAGAAGAAGAAAGTGAAGAAGGTGCAAGTTCAAGCTGGGACATCTGTGCAGGGCCAGACCAGAAAGATCAAGCCCGATAAGAGTCTATTCTACTGGCAAGCATCCTAGGTTAGATAGTGTATCAAATATCTACTTATGGCACTGTAGGCTAGGTCATATAAACAAGAACAGAATAAACATGTTGACTCAAGAGGGAATCCTTGAAGTCAATGATTGTAAATCACTTCCAACCTATGAGTCCTATCTTCTTGGTAAAATGATCAAGTCACCTTTTACTGAAAAAGGTGAGAGAGCTACTGAGCTCTTGGGCCTAGTACATACTGATGTATGCGGGTCCATGAGCACAAGTGCTAGAGGTGGATATTTCTATTTCATCACTTTCACAGATGATCTATCCAGATATGGATATGTCTATATGATGAAATATAAGTCGGATTCATTTGAAATATTCAAACGATTCTGAAGTGAAGTAGAAAAACAAACTAAGAAGAGTATTAAAACTCTTCGATCTGACTGAGGAGGAGAATACCTTTCTGTTGAGTTTCTCACATATCTAGGAGAGAATGAGATTCTCTCCCAAGGGACTCCTCCAGAAACACCACAGCATAATGGAGTGTCTGAAAGGAGAAATCAAACTCTGTTAGACATGATCCGATCCATGATGAGTTTTGCCAGCTTGCCGATATCCTTCTGAGGATATGCACTCGAATCGATCTATCATCTGTTAAATAAGATTCTAAGTAAGTCTGTAATTAAGACTCTATATGAGATATGGACAAGATGTAAGCCAACACTTTCACACCTTAGGGTCTGGGGGTGTCCAACCTCTGTCAAACGGTTAGTTACAGATAAACTTGGACCTAGATCTGACAAATGCACATTTATAGGGTACCCCAAAGAGATCAAAGAATATTTTTTCTACCATACTGATGAACAAAAGGTGTTCGTCAGCTTTGAGGCAACCTTTTTAGAAAAGAAATTCCTTGATGAAAGAACCATTACCTCTAATGTTGAACTTGATGAAGTTTAACAGGTAGAAGGACCGACACCAATAGTTGAACCTGAGTCGGATTTGATTAGATCTGAAGCCCAATGTACCTGCACCATTAAGACGATCCGGTAGAGTACCGTATCAGTCAGACAGATACTATAGTTTCTTGGTCCGAAATGCTGATCCCATCAAACTCGATGAGAACGATGAGGATCCGATCACCTATATAGATGCAATGTAGAGATCTGATTTTGAAAAATAGCTTGAAGCCATGAAATCCGAAATGGAGTCCATGAAGGTCAACGATGTATGGACATTAGTTGATCCACCTGAAGGAGTTAAACCCATTGGATGTAAATGGGTCTTCAAAAGGAAGAGGGGCACAGATGGAAAGGTGGAGATCTATAAAGCCTATCTGATTGCTAAGGGGTATCATCAACGTTATGGTATTGACTACGATGAGACATTCTCTCCTGTGGTAATGCTTAAATCCATTCGGATAATGCTTGCAATAGCTGTCCATCTGTATTATGAGATCTAGCAGATGGATGTAAAGACAGATTTTTTGAATGGAGAGCTGACCGAAGAAGTATATATGATACAACCTGAGGGGTTTACATCCACAAATGAGTCCAAGGTATGCAAGCTTCAGAGATCATTTATGGATTGAAGCAAGCTTCTAGGAGTTGGAACATGCATTTTGATAAGGTGATCAAAACGTATGGCTTCGTTAAGAACGGAGAAGAGCCCTACATCTATAAATGGGCAAATGGTCCAGTTGTGGTATTCTTTATCTTGTATGTGGATGATATTCTCTTAATCGGAAATGACATCCCTGCACTACAGAGAATAAAAGTTTGGTTGTCATCACAGTTCTTCATGAAGGACTTGGGTGAAGCATCCTACATCTTAGAGATGAAGATCTATAGGGATAGATCTAAAAGGATGCTTGGATTATCCCAGTCCACGTACATAGATACTGTGCTGAAGAGATTCAGCATGGAGAATTCCAAAAAGGGCTATCTACCGATAGGCCATGAAATTTCTCTCTCTAAGAAGGATTGTCCAACAACTCTTGAAGAGAGAGAGTATATGAGTAAAGTCCCATATGCTTCGATCGTGGGATCTATCATGTATGCCATGATATGTATAAGGTCAGATATGGCATACTCACTAAGAGTAGTGAGTAGATACCAATCTGATCCTGAAAAAAATCACTAGAAAGTAGTTAAAGCTATCCTTAAGTATTTAAGAAATACTAAGGACCAATGGTTGGTTTATAGCGAGCCAGATCTGAAACTTGTGGAGTTTATAGACTCTAGCTTTCAATCTGACCATGATGACAACAGAAATATGTCGAGTTATATCTTTACTCTGAATGATGGAGCCATCTACTGGAAGAGTTCCAAGTAGTATACTGTGGCAGACTCTGTTTGTGAGGCGGAGTACATCGCAGCATCAGATGCTGTGAAAGAAACTGTGTGGCTGAGAAAATTCATCACCGAGCTCGGAGTAGCACCCTCCCTCGATGGTCTGGTCCTGCTCTACTGTGACAGCACTGATACCATAGCTCAGACGAAAAAACCCAAAGCACACCAGCGGATGAAGCACATTTTGCGCTGCTTCCATCTGGTTCGAAAGATCATGGATCGAGGTGACGTCGACCTTCAGAAGATCGATGAAAAAGAGAACCTGGCCCACCCCTTCACTAAAACCCTGGCAATAAAGGAGTTCGACAACCACAAGTCAAAGATGGGTATTAGATACTGTGTCGAGTGGCTTTAGGATAAGTGTGAGTTGTTGAAAAATATGTTTCAAAAGCCAATCATCAACCTATTGACAGTTGAGCAACCTTGTATTGTAATTGATTTATCAATAAATAAAATATATTTTTGGTATTTTCATCATAAGTTTTCATCTTCTAATGAACTTCGTTGTTGTGATGAAGTCCTTAGGACTATTTAGGTTCGATAAAGAGAAGATTTATCAATTAATCCTTAAAACTGTTCACGACTAAATGATAGATTGTTAATAAGGACGACAGCTTCTATCGAGCATAGGTCGCTGTAGGCCATATGGGTTGGTTGTCCTCTTAACCAAGGAGTGTGGAGACATTGGTATGGCATACAGGTGAGATGTAAGGGTACATCATCATTGAATGTGATCAACTCCAAAGTATTCTACTGTCGAAAATGTCTCTGGTGGGATATAGGTATAAGTGTCCCTTAGACCTGAGATCGTCTCAGTGACTTGCAAGCAACTCACTGTGCTTTGGTACTGGACTAACTAAATTTCTAATTTAGTGATGGAAGGTTTTTGGGCACAGTCAAATACTTGCAAAGTCAGAGTGTAATCGAGATGGGATTGACCACTCCAAGAGTTGAAGAAGAATGAGTCGTTGTATTTCAATTTCGCAAAATCTTGGTCAAGATAATCCATCAGATGGATTTGATATTTTGAAATATAATATGGATAACCTGATCAGAGTTGACAGTTGAACTTTGAGGTATCCTATGAGCATTTTGGTCAAGGGGATGAATTATATAGAAACTATATCCGCATGGGTTCTAAGGATGTTGTTCTACATATTCGACCTATCCGACCATCGGGTACCATTGCTAGATGGTCATTTCTATTGGTACAAAAATTTATTCCTGTGCTATCGATATAAGTTCAGACCTATGAGGTCACACACATTAGAGTTCATGATCCGATCGGATGGTTGATCAACGATTAAGAATCATTCTAGGGTTAAACGATTAAGAATCGTTCTAGGGTTAAACGATCAATACGATTGACATTTAACCTAGTATAAGTGTTACAGGAGGATCGATTATCAATTCAATTGCTAATTGACTTAATTTGATTAAGCCAATGAACTGAGATTAAGTCTAATTGAATATGATTTAATTAAATTTAGTTTGGGCTTGATTGGATCAAGTCTAATTGATTTATTGGATAAGCCAAGTGCAAGAAAAAATTAATCCTAGTTCAATTAGGACTTGGATCAACCTAATTTTTAATTTGATTAAAAAATTAAATTAGATTTAAATCTAATTTAATCTGATTAAATTAAGTTTTTAATTAGGTTAAAACCTATTTTAATTGGGTTGATTTGATTTTAGTTTAATTTAATTTGAGAAATCAGATTAGAACAAGACATAGATTAAATTCTAGTAAGACTAGGATTCCATCTTGCGCCAATTTAGCCCCCATGCCCACTCTCTCTTATCCCACACCCACTTCCTCTTATTTTGTGTGACAAAATTTCTCTTCCATGTCTTCACACATGTCCAAAACTTTTCTCTCTTTTTCTCTTACATGGAACGTGGTTGTGGATCAAGTCAAAGTAGGAATTAGTTTGGATTTCAAATTCTATGAGATAAAGTTTTAGGAAATCAAAACTCTTTCCTTATGGCACTGATTTTACTCAGATTTTTTTTGAAATTTTTGAAACTTTTATGAAACATAATATGCACCCTTTGCTAGTGGTCTACGCACAAAAAGAAAGAGGGGGCACCCAAGAGTTGGGCGCCCTTATCTTGCCATGTTTGGATAATCCTTGACTAGGTATTTGACCTAGACAAGGACTCCATCATATCTCTCTATTTGAAATAAATTTCTTCATAAATTTTTTATAAAAAATATAGAAAAGAGAGACCTTTGGGGCATGCAAAAATCAGGAAGAAAAAAGGTTGGGGCATGGAGATACAATAGACACAAGACTAGGTGTCTAGGTGAGAGCAAAGAGAAGAAGAAGAGGGTCTTCTTCTAGGGTTGCTGTGTTCACCTCTTTCCTTCCTCCATCTTGAGTTTCTGAGAGTGTCTTAGAGCTAAAATTTTTTCTCCTACTTCTCATCTTTGAAAGAGTCCAAATCAAGAAGGAGGCATCTGATCAACCATTGAAGAAGGATCAGTGCAGTACTAGTATACTGTGCTAATTTTCTGGATCAGAACTTCTGATCGTGATTCGTGGGCTCATGTAGATGACTCCTAGAGGCCGAACACATGTGCGGCTTACAACATCATCCTCAAACTCGGATCAAAAAAGTTAGAATGTCTAACTTGCAAGGTAATAGATCTGATCTATTATATTTTACATACATTAGATGTAGTATAGAAACATGTTGATATGATCAACATGTAGTCCTTGCTCTTTTTATTTTAATTTTTGATTTAATGCCATATAATAATCATGTAATAAGATCTTAGATCTAGAGATTCTCTGATTTTATAAGATAAATTTTAATTTATTTTAGTCTTTCGCTGCTTGATCTTGAAAAAGTTTCAAGATCTAACCTTGAAATCCTAAATCTGGTTCCTTCATTAGGGGCATGCACATGCACATGTTGGAAGTGGCAGTTACTGCTTATTTGTTGTATGTGCTTGTAAAAATTTGAACAAAAAGTAGTTCATTGATGATTGTTATACTATTGCACATTATGAGCAGTCATATGCACCTACCTTCCATCCCCTAGAGAATCTATATTATTGGCTTGAGTGGACTGCACCAAGACTCATACCACACCCATCCATAAGAAGACAAGCAAAGGGGCATCCACAATCGATGAGGATCTGAAATGACATGGATGCAATGGAGCACCAAAATGTTGTACAGTGTGGATTGTGTAAGGAGATAGGGCACAACCGATGTAGATGCCCCCAACGGTGCTAATTTATATTTTTTTTCATGTGATATCTGGAGTATCTTTATATATTGCTTGTGTTCTTTTTAAACTATTTTGGTTATATAATCATGTCATGTAAATGCTTAGAAAAATTTATGAAATGATCTTATTGTTAATGTTGCCTATTTATTGTCTTTGATATTTCTTACCATCTTTGATGTTTCTTACGATCTTTCTCGTATGCTCGTCTTTATATTTTGCACCTCAGACATGGCTGGTTCAAACTCCAACATACATCCGGAGCTAACTGACCTATCGTGCTCTATCTCCAGACTCGACATCGTAGTGACAGCATATATTCTAGGGAGGACATGGAGCCCCTACACTATAGACAAAGAGGTTCAACTGTCATGCACACCTGACGGCCACATGAGAGGATTCGGGAGTATGTTCATACATCAGGTTTTTATGGAGCATTTAGAGTTTATGATATATAGTTAAATTGGGCCCTCATCATAGCCCTGATGAAGTGATGGTGTCAGGAGACTCACACTTTCCACCTGTGCGTCGGAGAGGTGATGATCACTTCGCAAGATGTTGCCGTTCTTCTCAAATTATGAGTGCACAGGCCTATCATCATCGGCACTGCATAGTTTACCTTGTCGGATCTATATGAGAAGTTATTTGGGATTAGATCGCGAGAAGCGATGTTGTCGGAATCTTCGTTGAGATTTTACTGGCTTCGCGACACATTCCACCATTTATCGGATGATGTCAAAGATGAGACTGTGCCAAGGCATGCACGAGCATTTATTCTTTGCCTTATCAGTGGCCATCTATTCACCAATAAGTCCAATTCCCACATGCTGTTATTGTACTTACTCCTGCTACGTGATCTCGATGCATGTGGGCAGTGGAGTTGGGGTAGCACTATCTTAACCTTCTTGTATCGCAAGCTCTATAGGACCACTAGATCAGATGCATGTAAGATAGCAGGACTGTTGGTGTTGCTTCAGCTTTGGGTATAGGAGCATTTGCATATCAAACAGCTAGATTGGGTGCTTTCAAAGGTAGGAGCCCACCAACTGGTGGCAGGAGGTGATGTAGCAGGACATGGCCCGTAAGATGTGGATGATGCTGGTTTTGAGGGTCCATTTGGTGGCATACAGCACGATCAGGCTAATCCACTAGGATGCAGGTATGTAACCAGTAGCACTAATTTTATATAATAAATGACTGTATATTTTTACACAATAATATAGTGACTTTGTTTTGGATAGATAGAGGACTCGACTGACTGGTACTAGCAATCCGATGCCGCACACAGTCATATACTAGAGGGATCAGCTTGACCAGCAGTGCGACGATCAGATGGTGTGGGTGTTAGAAAATGGGTAGACTAGTTTGCATAGATTTTAAAATATTTTTTAAACAACAAAAGTAAATAGAGGTTAAACCCTTTTAACCCCATATACATTAGATCAAATCTAATACTATCCATGCCTAGATCTAAAATATGCATATAATCTGAAAGTTAAAAATTAAAATATTAAGATCGAATCTCAATATCTTGAGTGGATCGAACAACATTGCAGTTGATGATCGTAGATCTAAATGGTTCCTTTAGCCGCGCGCATACCTGACCTCCACAAGTATCCACATGAGGACTCATTCCAATTAGAGGTGAGATGATCTTTCTGGAGTGCTAGCTCCCTTGCAAAGATCTCCTCTTTGATGGCTGATCCAGTTCTCTCTCAGATCTCATAGACTCTCCTGAGAACTAAGAAGAATAGAGAAAGAGAAGAAAAAAGGAGGCTCAGATTTTAAGCAAAACTTTTCTCTCAATTTTTTTCTCTATTTCTTATGCATTAGACATCCAACTATTGGAGCCTTTTTATAGGAAGCAAGGGATATTAGGGTTAGAAGGAGGTGCAACCCTTTTCCTCATGCCAAAAAAGAGGGAGCCCAATTTTTGTGCCAAGAAGGGAAGAGTGGCGTGAGAAAGAAATCAGATTTGATTCCTTCTTGTTGGAGTTTTATAGTTTCATACATATAAAAATTTTTCAAAATGAGTATGCAGCAGAATTTAAAATTTTTCAGATTAAATCTAATTTAATCTAAGCATGCATAAGATCAAATCTTAAAATCATAAATAGAATCATCATATGTGAGATAGGATTCAGATATAAAAATCAAATAGAGAAAAATAAATAAACTTCATACCATGGCACAGATCAATCTTTACCGTGAATTGATGATCAAGGATATTTTCTGAAGGTTCCTTGAAGCTGCACAAGTGTCCGACCTCTACGGGTATCTATATGAGACTTCGATCTGATCAGAAGTTTCTTGATCTCACTGGGGTGCTATCTTCCTTGCAGAGATTGCATCTTAACGGTTGAAAATCTTTTTTTCTCTCAAGATACTCTTAGAAAAAAAAAATAGGAGGATGTTGATCTCTACGCTAGAGATTATGAGAAGAACTCTTTCTTCTCTTTTCTTCCTTAAAGCCATGCATCAAATCTTTACAATAGAGATGTAGAAATTTTTGTTCAATTTTTGGATAAAGAGGAGAGAAAAAATTTATGTCCAAACATGGACAAAAGAGAGAGATATGATCCTAATAACCAACTCTTGGTTGTTAGTAAGAAAGAAGGGATAAGCACCTACTTACCTCATGCCAAGGACCTATTTACCATGCCCTCTTCCCTTGGATTTTTCATGCACATCTCCCTTTGATTTTGGCACCTCAAATCTGATCACCATCAGGACTTTCAACGCCCCATATGGTGCAAGGTTTAAATAGGTGAAGGGATAGAGTTTAGATAGGAAATAAGAGTCCAAATAGACTTTGACTCTCTCTTTATTATGCCACCCAACCAATTTTTGTTTGCACCCAAATATCACATGAAAAATAGGAGATTAAGAAACCATCTTACATGCTAAAAAGAGGAAAGGATATGGCATTAAAATCTGATAGGCGTGGGCTTCTTTTATGGTGCATGGAGAGAGAGGAGTTTAAACATCATAGGACTCTTCTTTAGGTGGCTAATCTAAATCAATTTAAACTCTAACCAATCCTAATCATATTAGAAATTGATTAAATCCAAATAGATAAAAATTCAAATCTAATTTGGAGTCCAAACTATTTAGATTAGATGTCACCTAATTAAAGGAGTCCTAGTCCTTTTGGACTCTCTCTTGGTACTTGAGTCAAACTCAATTTAATTATAATCCAATTAGGATTTGGTGCATCCATGAAGATGCAAATTTTTAGTCCAAATAGAAACTCAAACACTCTTGTTTAGATTCTAGTCTAATTAGGAATTAAGTCAAATCTAAATCCTAATTAAACAAGGAATCATTCTTCCATGCAATTTGGTTATCTCATAATCCAATCAGGTTTGATCAAATCAAACCTATGTCAAGTCAATTAAATATAATTTAATTAGACTTAATGCAAACCCCATAGCTCAATCAAATTGAACCAATTAATAATCTAATTGCTAATTAATCCTCCTATAACTCACTAACTCTTTAGCGAGTTATTTAATTACAACTTTTACTTTGGATTAATCATCAATCAAATTGATAATCAAATTCTGTCATGATTCATAATCATAATTCGACCATCTAATCAGTCAAAAATCTCTTTGTGTGTAATCTCATAGATTCTATTGTATCTGATAGTGGATATATTATGATCTCTATCACAATATCATTGAAACTCTTTTCAATGGGTTAAAATTGTTCCAACTCTATCCATCAAGGATCATCGATCATCGAGATGATGCTCGTGGATCTCACAATCAGATAAGTGATATATTTTTATATTTATTGAAAGTATTTTTGATAATTTATGGTACTAACATCTTCTTAAAAATCTAATTTCATAAATAAATTAGATTTTTTTACAAAAATAAATAATTTAAAAAAAATATGAAGTTAGAGTATATTTATGAAAAATAGATGTTGAGTTAATTGAGTAATTTAAGCATCAAAATAATAAAAAATTATTAAAAAATTTAATACATACTTTTTCTTATTTTTTAGACAAAAATTAGAGCAAAAATCAAACAAAAAATACCCTTAAAAATAATTTTATTACCTTCAGTGTACGGTGGACCGATCGCTCGATCCATAAATTCAAGGGTGCGGTCCACGAGAATAGTTTCACGGTGTTTGGCATGGCTCACAGGTGGGCGGAAGGAGTTTCTCGCGAATGAATGGTCCAGATTAATCCTTAACTAGATTGAACAGTTGTTGTTCGTTATCGATTGAAAAGGAGAGATTTTGCGCCATCCGACAGTTGAAAATCAATCTAGACTGAGAACAGATGGTTATTATCACTCTCGATTGAGAATAAAAAACCTAGCACACGATCCAATGGCTGAAATTCAAATTGAGCATGATCTGATGGCTATTATTGGTTATCGATTGAAAGAAGGATTTCTGGATGCTATCAGACGATCGAAATTCCATTTGAGACTCGATCCAACGGCTGATGCTGTTCCCAACTTTGAATAGGAAATCAACTACGTTGATCAGAACTCCAAATTCCATCAAGTGCTTGATCCGATGGTTGGTATTCATCCCAACTATGTTAAGGAAAGATTAAGCACTGATCAATAGCCCAGATTCAATCCGAGGCATGATCCAATGGCCAGTGTTGATTCTGACCCTGATAAGGACTTAAACATTAAATTTTGGACTGATCTAGATGGTCCAAATACAATCTAACGGCTAGAAATTAATCATATGGGTATTATATAGGACTCTTTTTGTGATCAGAAAAAGGTGAAAAATTCACCTATAAATAGGAGATCCAGGAATAAGAGTAGAGAATAGAAAAAATTAGAGAAAAAAAAAATAGAGAAAAAAATTTGGGAGCTTTAGGGATCCAAGAGAAAGGATGAATATAGAGCTAGGGATCTTGATGCGTGGCTAAATCCCTTCAATCTAGGAATACAATGAAGCTTATAAATAAATTTTTATTTTTTTATATATTTAATTTTTATATAATAAAATTATACTTTTATTTCATATCTTTTTATTTTTTTGAGATATTGATTTAGCCTACACGGCCTATACCCTCTACTGACGTGCCGTGATCCTTAGATACAGTCCATGCTTCGGAGAGATAGATCATGGTATGTTAGATTAAATTTTATATTTTATAATTAAATTTAAATAGTTTATACTCTGATAGGATGAGCTGTAATCTACTGATACAGTCTGTACCCCTTAGAGATAAGCTATACTAATATCCTAATCACAAGAATTAATATTGCAACATAAAAAAATAAATCTAATTTGCACGGTGGATTCAAAATTCCTGAGTTATTTCTCTGACTTATTTTCTTTCATAAATTAATTTATATATTTAATTTTTATTATTCTATTTCTTTTTAATCCTTCTACAATTAGTTCTCTTTTTTTTTAAAAAAAAGAAAAACAATCGTCCTAGATCCCTATGGAAACGATCTCGATTCATCCTATCTATATAGTTTGAGTTGGTTTTTATTCTTGACTGCCTACAACAGTGATCAAATTTTGATACCGTTGTCAGGGATCTAGGCATGATAATTTTTTTTATTAAAAAAAAACTTTTTTCTTCTTATTCTTATTTTCTTTGCTTTCTAACTTGCTTAGTTCCTTGGTCCTTACTTTCCTCCAAAAAAAAAATCTCTACATTGACACCTCATAATCTACTTAGAAAATTAGATATTTAATCATAAAACCTAAAAAATGAAATAAATCAATTTACTTTTGACTAACTACCAAATCTGGCCACCTTTTCTTCTTGCATTGCATAAGTCCATAAAATATATTAAGGGCACAAACCCTAAATAAGATAAAATGAAGATTTCATCACCCTTTCTTGATCCACAAACTACCATTCTGCATATTGTATTAACCTAAATCTTAAGTTAAAATCAATTAAACGTTGGCCCCTAAGGACTCTCGAGCTCAATAGAACAAGAGATCCTAAGATTTAAATCGAATTAGGGTTAGTCAGTTTGACTGATGTCTAGAAAAGTGGTTCAAGGACTACATCCTGAAGGAAGGTGATTATTTAATTGATTCCGTTCGCTTATCTGACCAACTCAGTTGATATTTAAAAAAAGCAACAGGGGGATCCCCACCAATCTTACACTTACCTGACCAATTGAGTGGCTAGTTTTTTACTTGGAATGCTCAAAGACAACCTTGGCAGTTAGGAGCTATCTAGATCTAGGGTTATCCTTAGCTAGGATTGACTGCATAACTTGATTACGAACTTATAAATATTAATCCTAATTAAAACACTCTTCTCTATCGTCTCTAGATTTAAGACTTTTTAGGCTCTCATCTTTAGAATTTTCTTCTCATCTATCTCTTTTTCCTCTTCTCTTAAAAAAAATTAAAAAAATAACTAAAAATTCTCAAATTTTTTCTTGGACAAAGATATCTGGTCGATTAGTGAAAATAGATCTAATCTTTGCATCGAGTCCAATAGACCTTAAGCCCACCATGGGTGAACCTGAACATGAACCTCGGATACTGAGAGACCTTTGCTATCCAATTGAGTCAGCCCAATCCTTATGTATCCGACTGCCATAAACTAATACCAATTTTGAAATTAAACCTTAGATCATAAATATGCTTCCCAAATTCATCAAAATCGAGGATGCATACATTTTTATGAGAAAATTTAAGGAAGTATGCACCATGATGTGGCTCCAACAGCTCACTGAGGATGCTGTAAAACTTAGGTTGATCAACTTTGCCCATAAAAATAGTATCAAAAAGTGGTTATACAGTCTTTCTAATCAATCCATAGCATTATGGGAGGATTTTGTTAAAGTGTTCCTGAAAAAAAATTTTCATACCACAAGAGTACCAAATTTAGGAATGAAATTAATCAATTTTATCAATTATCCGATGAGTCTTTTTGGAAGTGCTTTGATCATTTTAAGAATCTTTTGAGTCAATGCCCACACCATGGAATAGAAACTTGGAGGCTGTGCCAAATCATTTATGAAGGACTAGACTCAAATTTTAGAACCATGTTAGAATCAATGTGTCAGGGTCAATTCATGAATAAAGAGCCTATAGAAGCCTGGCAATTTCTAGAGGATCTCGTAGAAAAGAGCCTACAATGGGAGATTACTAGGGAATCGATAGACACACACCTTCAAGAGGGGGTGTATATCAAGTTCAACCTTTTCTAACTGAAGAGGCTAAATTTGCATCTTTGATCTGTAGAATAGAGGCCCTAGAACTCAAGGGACACACCCAAGTGAATCAAGTTGCAATATCTACTTGCAATGGGTGTAATGCCATAGACCACACAATAGAAGGATGTCCTCTTTTGATGGGTCCAATCGAGAATGAAGTAGCACAGGTGAGCGCAACCTATCAAAGACCCATAAATGACCCCTACGCACCAACGTACAATCCAGAATGGAAGAATCACTCTAATTTTTCTTGATCACAAGGGTCAAACTCAAATAAACCTACCTTCACTTAGCCCAACCCCAGATCCACTCAATCATCAAATAATCCATCAGATTTCAGCAATGATCAATGGCTTAACTTGCTAGAAAAGGGTCTGAAAATCCTAGCAAAATCGACTGCTAGCACCAATACTACACTAAACAACTTCATGCAAACCACGGACCAGCTTTTAACTTCGAACACCCAGGCTATTACCCATTTAGAGATGCAGTTAGGTCAATTAGCCATGGCTATGAGTGAAAGAAAAAAAGATAAACTACCAAGTTAATCCGAGGCTAATCCTAGAATCCAGAATAATCAAAGACCACAACAAAGAGCCCAGATCAATCAATTAAATCAATTCACACCTTAAGGTTTGAAAAATAAATAGACAACCATGTTGGTACACCTAAAGAGCAAGATGATCCATTGTCTAAACCACCTCATCAGCAAGTGATCAATCAGACCGAGTTTAAGGATCCAAATAAGTCTAAGGAGTCAACAGAGATTGACAAAACACCCAAGCCACTTGCAAAATCCATCTCAAGATTTAAGCAAGCCAAGACATCACCCACCAATCTTGTAGCTTCTTTTCCAAATAGACTTAGGTCCAACAGATACTCAGCCTATATGGATCAAATCTTAGAGAAGTTTAAACATGTGAAAGTAAATATCCCTCTACTAGACATGATCCAACAAGTTTTCACATACGCCAAATTTTTCAAAGGCCTATGCACAAAGAAGAAGACCACCAATATTCCCAAAAAAGCCTTCTTGGCAGCTAGTGTGAGCTCATATCTGTCGACCCACATGCCTGTTAAGTACAAAAATTCAAGATCTCCAATAATCTCTTATGTCATTAGAGAAACCATCATTGATCGAGCCTTATTAGACTTAGGGACTAGTGTGAACATCTTATCTTATTCGGTCTATGAAAAATTGGGGATAAGAGAATTAAAGCCTATAGAAATTACATTGCCATTGGCAGATCGATCAATGAGGGTTTCCAAAAGAGTTGTGGAAGATGTGTTAATCAAGATCGGCAATTTTATTTACCTTGTGAATTTTGTGATCCTCAAGATTGAACCAGTGTCTATCCAAAAGGTCATATCTCAGTAATCTTAGAAAGATCATTCTTAGCAACCACCAACGTCCTAATCAATTATCGCAATGGACTCATGAAGCTCTCATTTGAAAACATGACTATTGATCTTAATATTTTCAATCTTAAAAACAAAAAAGACCAATTCGTTGATGTAAATCGGATCAAGGTTGAGATCTATGAGACCATTGACCTAGGAGAAGAAGATTTTAACTGTAATCTCTAGTCAAATCAAGAATCTAAAATAGTTTATAAAATTTTTTCATCTAGTGATTAGAGAGTTCATCCACAATGATAACTACTTGTCGAACCATTTATAAGGATGGATGAACCAATACACAAGCCATCGATTGAGAAAGCACCAAAACTAGAACTCAAAACACTCTCTGAGCACCTTAAAAATGCATATCTAGGTCCATCAAAAACCCTATCCTTAATCATCGCATCAGACCTAGATCAAACCCAAGAGGAAAAACTTTTAAATATCCTCAGAGAGAATAAGGAAGCCATAGGCTGGACCATGGTTGACATCAAAGGGATCAGCTCTTCAATTATCCAACATCGATTCATTTAGGAGAGGACGCCAAGTCAATTAGAGACCTCCAAAGGAGACTTAACCTAGCTATGAAGGAGGTAGTGAAGAAAGAGATTCTTAAGTTACTAGACAATGAAATTATCTATCCTATTTCAGATAGTTCATGGGTTAGCCCAATTCAAGTAGTGCTTAAAAAGTTAGGGGTAATAGTGGTCCAAAATGAAGTAAATAAGTGAGTACCGAGTAGAGTCCAAACTGGATAGAGAGTCTGTATTGATTATAGAAAACTGAATGTAGCCACTAGAAAGGACCATTTTCTCCTATCATTCATTGACCAAATGTTGGAAAGGTTAGTCGGACATGAGTTCTATTATTTTTTTGATGGATATTTTGGTTATAAGCAGATTTCTATAGTACCAGAAGATCAAAAGAAGACCACATTTACCTATCCATTTGAAACTTTTGCTTATAGACGTATACCCTTTGATTTATGTAATGCTCCATCTACTTTTCAAAGGTGCATGATCAGCATCTTTACTGACATGATTGAGAGATTTCTAAAAATATTCATGGATAATTTTTTCATCTTTGGCTCCACCTTCTCTGAGTGTCTACATCACCTAAGACTAGTTTTAGAAAGGTGTAAGGAGAAATACTTAGTATTTAATTGAAAAAAATACCAATTCATGGTCAAAGAAGATATAGTACTTGGCCATGTTATCTCAAAGAAGGGAATTGAAGTGGATAAAGCCAAAGTAGACTTGATTGTAAATCTTTCACCATCCAAATCAGTCAAAGAAATTCGCTCATTCTTAGGACATGCTGGCTTCTATAGGAGGTTCATCAAAAATTTTAGCAAAATAGCTCGATCACTGACCAATCTTCTTGCCAAAGATGTCAAATTTGATTTCATTTCTGAGTGCCTCAATTTTTTTGAGCATCTTAAAAAGACATTGACATCTACACCATCATTCATCCACCCGATTGGACTCAATCCTTTGAACTCATGTGTGATGCATCAGATCATGCAATTGGAGCCATTTTAGGATAAAGAATTGATAAGCTGCCGCAAGTTATTTACAATGCCAGTAGTATCCTTAATGATGCACAGCTTAACTACTCAACCACTGAAAAAAAGTTCTTGACCATCGTCTTTGCCCTTGAAAAGTTTAGATCTTATTTGGTTGGGTCACATGTCATTGTATATACTGATCACTCAGCTATTAGAGATCTCTTAACAAAGAAAGATGCAAAAGTACATTTGATCCGATGGATTTTACTTCTTTAAAAATTTGATCTAGAAATCAGAGATAAGAAAGGAATCGAAAATATAGTGACTGATCATCTGTCCTGATTAATTGATGCACCCTCTAATGAACCATCAATAGAAGAGTTTTTTCCTGCTGAACAACTCATGCCTGTGATCAAAGAATCATGGTAAGCTGATATTGTCAATTACTTAGCCACTGGTAGGATTTTCTCTTACTGGACCACTCAGGATAAACACAAATTCTTTACCCAAGTAAAATATTTTATTTAGGACAATCCATATCTATTTAACAATATCCTAATCAAATTATTAGAAGATGTATCCCAGACCATGAGATCAAAAGTATTTTATCCTTTTATCATGACCAAGTGTGGAAAAATGTAGGTGATTTCATGCATGTATTTTAAATTTTTTTTTAAAAATTATAGTGAAAGATAATTAGATTAATCAAATTAATCTAATATATATATGATCTAATCATCAAATCAACCTACTTTAGGATCTATGACATGTTATATTGCATATAAAATCTATAAAATACTGAAGATAAAATCAGCATGCATGCATGTGAGCAGTAGATCATATCTACTTCTAATCTGAGTTCAGAACTTCATATCTGATTGTGGGTTGATGATCTTCACTACTAAGAGATATGATGAAGAGGATCCTTGCTGGTTGCTCACAGTCACACATGCATCCGGCCTCTATAGAAAATCCACTCGAAGCTCCGATCTAATCAATCTTCTCAGGAGTGCTAGCTCGCACGAAGACCTTCTTCTTGACTGATCTAAATTTTTTCTTCAAATCTCTAGAATCTTTTTAGAGATTGAAGATGAACTTCTAGAGAAGATGAAGAGATATAAGAAAGATAAAGAAAAAATAATTTTTTTCTAATTTTTTTTCTCTTCCCAAACCCAAAAGATCAAAAACCTGAAATTCGGATTTTTGCACACACCCTAAGAGAGAGGACCCTCCTCTCTATTTTTCTTGCCATGAACCATGCCTAAACTTCCACCACATAAAGAACTCTCTTCTAGTATCTCACACACATAAAAGAAACTATAAAAGCTCCTTTTATAGGCATGTAAGGAGGTGGGGTGAAGAGTCCTAGTGATCCTGGACTCTTACAGGATTTTGCTTTCCTTCACAATTTCATATCTCAAAATATATCAAAAAAATATCTGACACCCCTTTCCATATTTTTTTACAATAAACCAATTCTCTAACTAATCTCCCACAAAAAATCTCTTCAAAATATTATACATATGAGGAGAAAAGAAATTTATTGGCATAAAGAGGTTGATCTAGATGAGAACAGATTCTCCTGATAAGAAATATTTTAAAATCTAATATTAGAACTTTTCTTTTATCAAAACTAAATCATATTTGGATGTGAGATAGATAAAAGAAAAGACTCTTTGGTGTGAAAAAATTTCATACAAAACATATATGACGTGCAAACTGGCTTGGTGCAGGAAGAAGAGTCCTATTCCAATAAGAACTCTAAGTTTTCTTATTTGAATCCAAACCAAATCACATCTGGTTTAGCCCAAATAAAATATATAAAATCTAATCTAATTAGGAATTTTTTTATCAAATTTTAATTAAATTAGAAATTGATTAAACTAAAATTCTGATCGAATCAGGGATAATTCTCTCTTAGCGATTAGATCATCTAATAACCTAATCAGGTCAAACCTAATTGAATCCAATTCAATTAGATCTTATTTAATTCTCTTTGCTCAATCAAATTGAACAATCAATAATCTAATTACTAATTAATCTTTTATTAATTTACTAACACTTGGTGAATTAATTTATTATAACTTTTGCATAAGGTTAATCATCTATCAAATTGACGATTAAGCCCTTGAACGATTCTCAATCGTTGATCAGCCACATATTCAGTCAGAAACTTCTTTTGAGTGTGACCCCATAGGTTTGAACCTAAGCTGGTAGCATAAGAATAACTTTCTGAACCAATCGATGTAACCATCTAGCAATGATGACCCAACGTTCGGATAGGTCCAATGATGGTGAAGTAATATTCAAGAACCTATTGACGTATGGTTATCATATAATTTATCCCTTTGACCCTAATGCTCGAGGATGATCTAAAATTTAATTATTAATCCTAGATAAGCCATCTATATTATATTTTAATCTTTTTTAAATCCATCACATGGATTATTCGGACTCAAATTTTGCTAAATTGAAATAACACTGATACATATCTCCTACTAATTCGGAGGGGTCAATCTCATCTTGACTCATGCACCGACTGATAAGTATTTGACTGCATCCAAAAATTTTTCATCACTGAATTAGAAACTCAATTAGTCCAGTACTAAAGTACAGTGAGTTGCTTGCAAGTTACCATGGTGATCTCAGATCGGAGGGACACTTATACCCATACTCTTCGCGAGCTACTCTTGACAGCAGAGTGCTCCACAGTTGATCATGTTCAGTAACGATGTACTCCTATATCTCACTTGTATGTCTTATCAATGTCTCCACACCATTTGGTTATAAGGACAACCAATGCATATGCCACACAATGACTTACACTTGATATCACTATCGTCCTAGTAATAGCGTATCATTTGATCGTGAACCAGTTTAAGGACGATGCAGTAAATCCTCCTTTATTGATCAAAGTAGTCTTAAGAACTTTATCACAACATAGAAGTTCATTAGAAGATGTAACCTTGTGATGAAAAATGCCATATAACTTTTATTATTTATCAATTTATATACATTTATAATTAACACAATCATCAAGCGATTGACTTTAGGACACAATTCCCAACACCAAGCCTGCAATGGCCACTTTGGATCTAAGAAAATTGCCACAAAAATTTTTCAATGTGGATTCTATTGGCCCAACTTGTTTAAGGACGCACATGAGTACTGTAAAAGCTGCACTAGGTGTCAACAAGTAGGATGAATCACAAAAAGAGACATAATGCCATTAAATCTAATCTTATTTATTGAGATTTTTGATGTATAGGGTATCGATTTCATGGGACCACTTCCAAACTCTTTTGGGAATGAATATATCTTAGTAACTGTCGATTATGTGTCCAAATTATTGGAAAATGTGTCCTAAAAAGCCAATCGTCAAGCTGTTGACGGTTGAGCTACCAAGTATTGTAATTGATTTGTTAATAAATAAAATATATTTGATATTTTCATCATAAGCTTTCATCTTCTAATGAACTCCGTTGTTATGATGAAGTCCTTAGGACTATTTAGATTCGATAAAGAGAGGATTTATCGATTAGTCCTTAAAACTGTTCATGACCAAATGATAGGCTGTTAATAAGGACAACAGCTTCTATCGAGCATAGGTCGCTGTAGGCCATATGGGTTGGTTGTCCTCTTAACCAAAGAGTGTGGAGACACTGGTATGGCATACAGGTGAGATATAAGGGTACATCGTCATTAAACGTGATCAACTCCAAAGCATTCTGCTGTCGAGAATGTCTCTGATGGGATATAGGTATAAGTGTCCCTTAGACCTGAGATCATCTCAGTGACTTGCAAGCAACTCACTATGCTTTGGTACTGGACTAACTGAATTTTTAATTCAGAGATGGAAGGCTTCTGGGCATAGTCAAGTACTTGTGAAGTCAGAGTGTGATCGAGATGGGATTGACCACTCCAAGAGTTGGAGAAGAATGAGTCGCTGTATTTCAATTTAGCAAAATCTTGGCCAGGGTAATCCATCAGATGGATTTGATATTTTGAAATACAATGTGGACAGCCTGATCAGAGTTGACAGTTAAACTCTGGGATGTCCTATGATCATTTTGATCAAGGGGATGAATTATATGAAAACTATATCCGCATGGGTTCTAAGGATATTGTTCTACACATTCGACCTATCCGATCGTCGGGTACCATTGCTAGATGGTCACTTCGATTGGTATAGGAATTTGTTCGTATACTACCGAGTTAGGTTCGGACCTATGAGGTCACACACATTAGAGTTCATGATCCGATCAGATGGTTGATCAACGATTAAGAATCGTTCCTGGGTTAAATGATCAATACGATTGACATTTAACCTAGTACAAGTGTTGCAGGAGGATCAATTAGCAATTTGATTGCTAATTAGCTTAATTTGATTAAGCCAATGGACTGAGATTAAGTTTAATTAAATATAATTTAATTAAATTTAGTTTGGGTTTGATTGGATCAAGTCCAATTGGTTTATTGGATAAGCCAAGTGCAAGGAAAAACTAGTCCTAGTTCAACTAGGACTTGGGTCAATCTAATTTCTAATTTGATTAGAAAATTAAATCAGATTTAAATCTAATTTAATCTGATTAAATTAAGTTTTTAATAAGGTTAAGACCTATTTTAATTAGGTTGATCTAATTTTGGTTTGATTTGGTTTGGGAAACCAAATTAAAACAAGTCATAAGATAGAATCCTAGTAAGACTAGGATTCCACCTTGCACCACATAAGCCTTCTCCACGCCCTCTCTCTTATTCAACGCCAATCTCCACTTATTTTGTGCAACAAAAGCCCTCCCCCAGATCTCTCCCACGTTCACAAAAGGTCTCCTCTCTTCTTTCTTACATGGAAGGTGGTTTGGATCAAATCTAAAAGGAATAAGTTTGGATTTCGAATTCTATGAGATAGAGTTTTAGAAATCCAAAACTCTTTCAATTTTACACCGAATTTATCCAAATTTTTTTTGAAATTTTTATGAATTTTAGGGTATACATTGTGCACCCTTTTCTGGTAATCCATGCATAAAAATATGAAGGAGGTGCTCAAGACTTGGGCGTCCCTTAACTTGCCATGTTTGGATAAGCCTTGACTAGGTATTTGACCTAGACAAGGGCTCTATCATATCTCTCTATAAGATGAGTTTTTTCATAAAATTTTGGAAGAAGTCAAAGATTTGAGAGACCTTTGTGCCATCCAAAAATCAGAGAGAAATACCTTTGGGTCGTGGAGATATAAAAGACGCAAGTTTGGGTGTCTAGAGAGAAAAACGTGAAGAAGAAGAGGGTCTTCTTCTAGGGTTTTTGTTTTCATATCTTTCCTCCCTCTATCTTGAGTTTTCTGAGAGTGTCTCAGATTTGAAACTCCTCTTTCTACTTTTCATCTTTGGAAGAGTCCAACTCAAGAAGAAGGAGGCACTTGATCAACCATCAAAGAAGGATCAGCGCAGTACTTTCCTAAAGCAGGACTTCTGATCGAGATTTGTGGGCTCGTGTGGACGACTCCTAGAGGTCGGACGTATGTGCGGCTTGCAACATCATCCTTAAGCCCAGATCAGTGGGGTTAGAGCATCTAACTTGCAAGGTAATAGATCTGATCTATTATTTAATACATACATTAGATGTGGTATTAAAACATGTTGATATGATCAACATGTAGTTCATGCTATATTTATATATTTTAATTTCTGATTTAATGCTATGTAATAATCATATAATAGGATCTTAGATCTAGAGATTCTCTAGTTTTAGAAAATAAATTTTGATTTATTTTAGTCTTCCGCTGTATGATCTTGAAAAAGTTTCAAGATCTAACCCTGAAACCCTAGATCTGGTTCCTACAATTCGTATCAGAGCCAGGTTCTTTATTACATGATTATTGATATATGCTTAGATTATTTTTTTAGATTAGATCTAATTTATAATCTGATTATTAAATCTGAAATTAAAATTTTAGATCAATCACGAACTGCAAGGTTGTCCTGCTGTAAGGTTTACCCCTTACAGTGCAAAGGTTGTCCTAGTTTGTGTAGATCTATCTTTAATCACAAATTTGTTAGATATGATCTAGATTAAATTTATGATTTATTAAATTTAAAAGATGTTTAAATCTGAAATAAAATCTCTTTGTTAATAATTTTTGTGCAAAGAATTGTTTAAAGTTGAAATTGTTTCAATTACATGAACCTGTTTAGATTAGATCTAAAGTAGTTTCATGTTTATTTCACTTGCATCTTGATTATGAATCAAACATGCAATATGGTTGGTAGAATTATATTATAAAATTATTTTACAAATATAAAAATTATTTTTTGAAAAGTCAAACCCAACCCTCAACCCAAAACTTAATTAAGAATTAAGAAGTTGTTTGATTAGGTTCTAGGATTGTGAATTGAAGAACCTAAGACACAAATCATAACACATTGGGTTAATGGGTTAGTGGGAATTAGGTCCATTAATTGGGTTAGACCTATGGTTAGATTAAAGATGGATTTAATTAGAGAATTGACTAAATCTAATCAATTGTTGTCTTAGATTAGGTCAAGGATTCTCTAGATCAATTACAATAGTTGTAGTTGGTCAAGTCCATGTCTTTAACGAGAACCAAATGGACTTGATTCTTGGCTAAGCGGTCTAGCACGAACTGTTAGGTTGATCTAATCGAAACTAATTAAACCAGTTGGTGTCTAAGGTAAACCAGATCGGTGGTTTTTAATTGGGAGCCCGCTTACCTGGCCATTTCTGATGGTGTCTAAGGCAAGCTTTGGCTGACCCTCCCACTGATCGAACTTACCTGGCCTCTGGGTGAAATTATATTTTGATCGGATCACTTGACTATTCGAGCTGACCCATGTCAGCTAGGTAAATCAGTGTGACTGATTTAGGTGCTCCTAGACTAGCCCTTTTAATGGTCTCCCTTAAGCTGACTTGGTGAAGCCAGTGGGAGGATCATGATAAGCTGGTTCATCTGACCTCATCCTCTAAATTATTTAAATCCTATAAAATTATTAGGTCCTTAAAATGATAAAATTATGGAGATAACTGAGTCATAGCCTCCCATTAAGGTGTTTGATAATGAGTCCATTAACTCAATAATCATTGCAGACCCAAAGGCCTGGTGCTTGTTGACTAATGGAATTATCACTCATCATATGATGACTTGAAAGTGTCTCTCTAATGGTGGTTAGGTGAGTCAACCAATGTTGGGCTTAATCATTCGTTGGTTAGATACACCAAGTATGATCATGTTAATGGTTGGACCTAACTGGATCCTTATAGTGGAGGCCAAAGCCTACTAATTAGGTTTCTGGGGCAAAATTAAAATTACTAAAAATTGTTTAGAGAAATAATTGGTTATGAACCTACCCTTAGATGTACATGGGTTGACCAACCAAAGTTGGGCTTGTGTGCAGTCTAAGTGGATTCTAGTATCCGCTAAAGAATTAGGGTAATTCCTCGAGTTGGAGGTAGAGGCTACCAATTCGAATAAAATAGTGAGAGAAACTTTTTGATTAAAGTCCAAATCTTTAGGTTTAATGAATCAATTACTAATTAGGTTATGGTTCTCCTTTGTGTAAATATGGCCACTTCCCTATCGCTCCGATCATTGTTGGACAATGATAAGTTGGTGGGACCCAACTTCGGTAGCTGGTACCGAAAGTTGAAGATAGTCCTGGAGCATGAACGGATCCTATATGTGATAATGGATCCTGCACCTGAGGAGCCAGCTGTCAATGCACATGGAACAGTCAGAGACACTTACCAGAAGTGGCTCAATTATTGGACCACGGTGCGCTGTATCATGCTGGCTGCCATGAGCGACGAGTTCAATTGCAGATTCGAGACGGCTCAGCCAAAGGACATGCTTCAAGTGTTGGAGGATGCCTTTGGCACACCCGATGACATAAACAGGCACAAGACTAGTTGTGCCATCTTCAACGCCAAAATACGGGATGGTGCATCTGTCACTGATCATGTATTATACATGATCGAGCTGATGGAACGATTGAGCAAGCTCGGCTTTCCCTTGCATGAGCAGCTTGGGAAAGATGCAATACTGAACTCGCTGCCCAAGTCTTATCTCCCATTCCTCACTCATTACAGAATGACAAAGCCTGAAGAGAACTACCACGGGTTACTGAGGTTGCTTCAGAACTTTGAGAAGGATCACCAACTTTACAAGGAGTCGGTGAACTTAGTGGGAGGTTCGTCTTCTGATTCTCGACCTTTTGAGAAAGGAAAGAAAAACAAGAAGAAGAAAGTGAAGAAGGTGCAAGTTCAGACTAGGACATCAGTGCAGAGCCAGACCAAAAAGATCAAGCCTGATAAGAGTCTATACTACTGGCAAGCACCCTAGATTAGATAGTGTGTCAGATATCTACTTATGGCATTGGAGGCTAGGTCATATAAACAAGAACAGAATAAATAGGTTGACTCAAGAGGAAATCCTCGAAGTCAGTGATTGTGAATCACTTCCAGCCTATGAGTTCTGTCTTCTTGGTAAAATGACCAAGTCACCTTTTACTGAAAAAGGTGAGAGAGCTACTGAGCTCTTGGGCCTAGTACATACTGATGTATGCGGGCCCATGAGCACCAGTGCTAGAGGTGGATATTTCTACTTCATAACTTTCACGGATGACCTATCCCGATATGGATATGTCTATCTGATGAAATATAAGTTGGATTCATTTGAAATGTTCAAACGATTCTGAAGTGAAGTAGAAAAATAAACTGGGAAGAGTATTAAAACTCTTCGATCTGATCGAGGAGGAGAATACCTTTCTAGTGAGTTTCTCACATATCTAAGAGAATGAGATTCTCTCCCAATGGACTCCTCCAGGAACACCACAGCGAAATGGTGTGTCTGAAAGGAGGAATCGGACTCTGTTAGATATGGTCTGATCCATGATGGGTTTTGCTAGCTTGCCGATATCCTTCTAGGGATATGCACTCGAATCGACCTGTTATCTGTTAAATAGGGTTCCAAGTAAGTCTGTAATTAAGACTCCATATGAGATATGGATGAGACGTAAGCCAGCACTTTCACACCTTAGGGTCTGGGGGTGCTCGATCTATGTCAAACGATTAGTCACAGACAAACTTGGACCTAGGTCTGACAAATGCTCATTCATAGGGTACCCCAAAGAGATAAAAAGATATTTTTTCTACCATGCTGATGAACAAAAGGTGTTCGTCAACCTTAAGGCAATCTTTTTAGAAAAGGAGTTCCTTGGTGAAGGAACCGTTGCCTCTAAGGTTGAACTTGATGAAGTTCAACAGGTAGAAGGACCGACACCAATAGCTGAACCTGAGTCAGATATGATTAGATCAGATCCGAAGCCCAATGTACCTGCACCATTAAGGCGATCCGATAGAGTACCGCGTCAGTCGGACAGATACTACTGTTTCTTGGTCCGGGACGGTGATCCCATCGAACTTGATGAGAATAATGAGGATCCGATCACCTATATGGATGCAATGCAGAGATCTGATTTCGAGAAATGGCTTGAAGCCATGAAATCCGAAATGGAGTCCATGAAGGTCAACGATGTATGGACATTGGTTGACCCACCTGAAGGGGTTAAACCCATTGGGTGTAAATGGGTCTTCAAAAGGAAGAGGGGCACAGACGGAAAGGTGGAGACCTATAAAGTTCGTCTAGTCGCCAAGGGATATCGTCAACGTTATGGTATTGACTATGATGAGACGTTTTCTCCTGTGGCAATGCTCAAATCCATTCGGATAATGCTTGCAATGGCTGCCCATCTGGATTATGAGATCTGGCAGATGGATGTAAAGACAGCTTTCCTAAATGGAGAGCTGACCGAAGAGGTGTATATGATACAACCTGAGGGGTTTACATCCACAGATGAGTCCAAGGTGTGCAAGCTTTAGAGATCCATTTATAGATTAAAGCAAGCTTCTCAGAGTTGGAACATGCATTTTGATAAGGTGATCAAAACGTATGGCTTCATTAAGAATGGAGAAGAGCCCTGCATCTATAAATGGGCAAATGGTCCAGTTGTGGTATTCCTTGTCTTGTACGTGGATGACATTCTCTTAATCGGGAATGACATCCCCGCACTATAAGGAATAAAAGTTTGGTTGTCATCACAGTTCTCCATGAAGGACTTGGGTAAAACATCCTACATCTTAGGGATGAAGATCTATAGGGATAGATCTAAAAGGATGCTTGGGTTATCCCAGTCCATGTACATAGACACTGTGCTGAAGAGGTTCAGCATGGAGAATTCCAAGAAGGGCTATCTACCGATAGGCCATGGAATTTCTCTCTCTAAGAAGGATTGTCCGACAACTCCTGAAGAGAGAGAGCGTATAAGTAGAGTCCCATATGCTTCAGCCGTGGGATCTATCATATATGCCATGACATGTACAAGACCAGATGTGGCATACTCACTAGGAGTAGTGAGTAGATACCAATCTGATCCTGGAGAAAATCACTGGAAAGTGGTTAAAGCCATCCTTAAGTATTTGAGAAATACTAAGGACCAATAGTTAGTTTATGGCTAGTCAGATCTGAAACTTGTGGGGTTCACAGACTTTAGCTTCCAATCTGACCATGATGACAGCAGGAACGTGTCGAATTATATCTTTACTCTGAATGGTAGAGCCATCTGCTGGAAGAGTTCCAAGCAGCATACTGTGGCAGACTCTGTTTGTGAAGTGGAGTACATCGCAGCATCGGATGCTGCGAAGGAAACTGTGTGGCTGAGAAAATTCATCAACAAGCTCGGAGTAGCACCCTCCCTCGATGGTCCAGTCCTGCTCTACTGCGACAGCACTGGTGCCATAGCTCAAGTGAAGGAACCCAAAGCACATCAGCGGACGAAGCACATCTTGCACCGCTTTCACCTGGTCTGGGAGATCGTGGATCGAGGTGACGTCGACCTTCAGAAGATCGACGGAAAGGAGACCTAGCCGACCCCTTCACTAAAGCCCTGGCAATAAAGGAGTTCGACAATCACAAGTTGAAGATGGGTATTAGATACTGTGCCGAGTGGCTTTAGGACAAGTGGGAGTTGTTGGGAAATGTGTCCTAAAAAGCCAATCGTCAAGCTGTTGACGGTTGAGCAACCAAGTATTGTAATTGATTTATTAATAAATAAAATATATTTGGTATTTTTATCATAAGCTTTCATCTTCTAATGAACTCCATTGTTATGATGAAGTCCTTAGGACTATTTAGATTCGATAAAGAGAGGATTTATCGATTAGTCCTTAAAACTGTTCACGACCAAATGATAGGCTGTTAATAAAGACAATAGCTTCTATCGAGCATAGGTCGCTGTAGGCCATATGGGTTGGTTGTCCTCTTAACCAAAGAGTGTGGAGACACTGGTATGGCATACAGGTGAGATGTAAGGGTACATCATCATTGAACGTGACCAACTCCAGAGCATTCTACTGTCGAGAATGTCTCTGATGGGATATAGGTATAAGTGTCCCTTAGACCTGAGATCGTCTCAGTGACTTGCAAGCAACTCACTGTGCTTTGGTACTGGACTAACTGAATTTTTAATTCAGGGATGGAAGGCTTCTGGGCACAGTCAAGTACTTGCGAAGTCAGAGTGTGATCGAGATGGGATTGACCACTCCAAGAGTTGGAGAAGAATGAGTCGCTGTATTTCAATTTAGCAAAATCTTGGCCAGGGTAATCCATCAGATGGATTTGATATTTTGAAATACAATGTGGACAACCTGATCAGAGTTGACAGTTAAACTCTGGGGTGTCCTATGATCATTTTGGTCAAGGGGATGAATTATATGAAAACTATATCCGCATGGGTTCTAAGGATGTTGTTCTACACATTCGACCTATCCGGTCGTCGGGTACCATTGCTAGATGGTCACTTCGATTGGTATAAGAATTTATTCCTATGCTACCAGCTTAGGTTTGAACCTATGAGGTCACACACATTAGAGTTCATAATCCGATCAGATGGTTGATCAATGATTAAGAATCGTTTCTGGGTTAAATGATCAATACGATTGACATTTAACCCAGTACAAGTATTGCAGGAGGATCGATTAGTAATTTGATTGCTAATTGGCTTAATTTGATTAAGCCAATAGGCTGAGATTAAGTCTAATTAAATATAATTTAATTAGATTTAGTTTGGGTTTGATTGGATCAAGTTCAATTGATTTATTGGATAAGCCAAGTGCAAGGAAAAACTAGTCCTAGTTCAACTAGGACTTGGGTCAATCTAATTTCTAATTTGATTAAAAAATTAAATCAGATTTAAATCTAATTTAATCTGATTAAATTAGGTTTTTAATTGGGTTAAGACCTATTTTAATTAGGTTGATCTAATTTTGGTTTGATTTGGTTTGGAAAACCAAATTAAAACAAGTCATAAGATAGAATCCTAGTAAGACTAGGATTCCACCTTGCGCCACATAAGCCTTCTCCATGCCCTCTCTCTTATTCAACGCCAATCTCCACTTATTTTGTGCAACAAAAGCCCTCTCCCAGATCTCTCCCACGTTCACAAAAGGTCTCCTCTCTTCTTTCTTATATGGAAGGTGGTTTGGATCAAATCTAAAAGGAATAAGTTTGGATTTCGAATTCTATGAGATAGAGTTTTAGAAATTCAAAACTCTTTCAATTTTGCACCGAATTTATCCAATTTTTTTTTGAAATTTTTGTAGCTTTTAGGGTTTATATTGTGCACCCTTTTCTAGTGATCTATGCCTGAAAATATGAAGGAGGTGCTCAAGAGTTGGGCGTCCCTTAACTTGCCATGTTTGGATAAGCCTTGACTAGGTGTTTGACCTAGACAAGGACTCTATCATATCTCTCTATATAAGATGAGTTTCTTTGTGAAAGTTTGGAAGAAGTCAGAGATTTGAGAGACCTTTGTGCCATCCAAAAATTAGAGAGAAATACCTTTGGGTCGTGGAGATATAAAAGATGCAAATTTGGGTGTCTAGAGAGAAAAACGTGAAGAAGAAGAGGGTCTTCTTCTAGGGTTTTTGTTTTCATATCTTTCCTCCCTCTATCTTGAGTTTCCTGAGAGTGTCTCAGATCTAAAACTCCTCCTTCTAATTTTCATCTTTGGAAGAGTTCAAATCAAGAAGAAGGAGGCACCTGATCAACCATCAAAGAAGGATCAGCACAGTACTAGCATACTGTGCTGATTTCCTGAAGCAGGACTTCTGATCGAGATTTGTAGGCTCGTGTGGATGACTCCTAGAGGCCGGATGTATGTGCGGCTTGCAACATCATCCTTAAGCCCGGATCAGCGAGGTTAGAGCATCTAACTTGCAAGGTAATAGATCTGATCTATTGTTTAATACATACATTAGATGTGGTATTAAAACATGTTGATATGATCAACATGTAGTTCATGCTATATTTATATATTTTAATTTTTAATTTAATGCTATGTAATAATCATATAATAGGATCTTAGATCTAGGGATTCTCTGGTTTTAGAAAATAAATTTTGATTTATTTTAGTCTTCCACTGTATGATCTTGAAAAAGTTTCAAGATCTAACCCTGAAACCCTAGATCTGGTTCCTACACAAATGGGTAGAGACTATGCCATGTAGATCGAATGATAATAAAATTATTATCAAATTTCTAAAAAAAATATCCTCTCTTATTTTGGAATCCCTAGAGCCATTATAAGTGATCAGGGAACACATTTTTGCAATCGATCTTTTGCAATCCTGATGAAGAAATACAATATCACTCATAAATTGGCCACACCCTATCACCCCCAGACTAGTGGACAAGTTGAAGTTTTAAATCATCAAATCAAACAAATTCTAGAGAAGACTGTGAGCATCAATAGAAAAGATTAGTCATTGAAGCTAATGGATGCTCTTTGAGCATATCGCACTGCCTTCAAAACCAACTTAGAAAAATCTCCTTATAGGCTTGTATTTGATAAAGTATGTCACTTGCCAAGAGAGCTTGAACATAGGGCTATGTGGGCTATCAAAAAGTTGAACATAGATCTAGACGAGGCTGGATAACATAAGAAGCTACAAATTGATGAACTTGAGAAAATTAGGAATGAGGCATACGACAATGCTAAGATATACAAAGAATGAACTAAAATATTTCATGATCAAGCAATCCTTATAAAATCATTTTCATCTGATCAAAAAGTTTTTTTGTATAACTCTAGGCTACATTTATTTTCTGAAAAACTTATGTCTAGATGGACAGGGCCCTATATAGTAAAAAATATTTTCTCTCATGGGGCTATAGAGATCAAAAACCCAAGCAATGATGCTACTTTTAAAGTAAATGAATAACAATTAAAATCATTCTTGGAGTTGCCTACTGAAATTGAGGAGGAGGCCATGGTTCTCTATGAACCTATTTATTCTGATTGATTCTGTATCACGGGTTCAGTCTGGCTGAAGACTTGAAAATTAACATTTTTTGGGAGGCAACCCAAATTTTTTTTACTTTATTTTAATTGATCTTCATTTTTTTTAAGAATAATGGATCGCTCTGTATGGAAGCACCTATCAATAAATGTGGTCTGACTGAAGACAATAAACTTAGTGCTCTTTGGGAGGCAACCCAGTTCTAATTTTTGCTTTTGCTTTCTTTTGTATTAAAGTCTTGCTTCGTATCTTTTGTAGAGATTTGAAGACAATATTAACTAAATTGGAGGGAGAACCAATTTTGAAAAGATTTTTGGATCAGATGACATCTCTCTTTTTTTTTTTTATGCACTCTTCATTTTTCTTACTCCATTGAGGATAATGTCGATTAAGTTGGAGAGAAAATAATAATAAAATTTTTTAAAGTCTTCAAGTAAGTTAGTATTTAGCATTTAAGCACCTGATTATACTTTAAAATCGAGTTAAACCAAGTATTTTTATAAGAAAATTGATGTACAGACTAGAGAGTTTGTGAGATATTGAGGGATTAAGTATTAAGAAAATTCAATAAAGAGTTAAATTTAGAACTTAAATAGTTTTTTTGAATATTTTTAAATTTTTTTACCAGTATCAAAGAAGAGTTTACTTTCTATGGGCTTATGTAGGGTAACTATATATTTTTTTTTATATTTAAAAAAAATAAAAAAAATTCAAATACTTCATACTGAGTAATCGGATCTCTTTACCTAAGCAAGCATTGAGTTTTGTATCAAAAGATATGAAGGACAAAGAAGCTTTATTGTAAAGCTAGTTTTAACTCGAAGCCTGTTTGATTTGAGTAAATAGGTCTGAGGGGTATTTTATACCTAGTGTCCTAAAGCCATCTAATTTGGGAGTCATTGGCTAAAAACTCGCTACATAGGTCAAACAGAAAGTTTAAAGGGTTAAGACATTCAATAACGGTATAATATTAAAAAAAATCATCAAAAAAAAATAATAGATGAAAGATGGAAGTAACAATATACTTGTCCATATGAGGTTAATGATTTGGAGATAAAAGTAGAAATAATTTAGAAAAGTTCAAAAAATATTTAGTATTCTTAGCTTAACTCCCATATTGATTAGTATTAATACTCCAATGACATACCTCACTCATGTTTTATTGAACATCAGTGGTCCTTTGAAAAATTGATTGGTAAAATTCAAAACTTTAAGTTAAATGGTACTTAATTCTCAATTCTTTCTTTACTTGAGGACAAGCAAAGTTCAAGTTGGAGGTTATGATAAGGGTATATTTTTATATTTATTAAAGATATTTTTGATAATTTATGATACTAACACTTTTTAAAAACCTAATTTCATAAATAAATTAGATTTTCTTATAAAAATAAATAATTTTAAAAAAATATAAAATTAGAGTATATTTATGAAAAATAAATGTTGAGTTAATTGAGTAATTTAAGCACCAAAATAATAAAAAATTATTAAAAAATTTAATACATATATTTTTTTATTTTTTAGATAAAAATTGAAGCAAAAATCAAGCAAAAATATCTTTAAAAATGATTTTATTACCTTCGGTGCATGGTGGATCGACTGCTCGATCCACGGATTCAAAGGTGCGATCCACGAGAATAGTTTTGCGGTGTTTAGTGCGGCTCACAGGTGGGCGGAAGGAGTTTTTCATGAACGGACGGTCCAGATTAATCCTTAACCAGATCAAACAGTTATTGTTCGTTATCGATTGAAAAGGAGAGATTTTGCACCATCTGATGGTTGAAAATAAATCTAGACTGAGATCGGACAGTTGTTATCACTCCCGACTAAGAATAGGAAACCCAGCGCACAATCCAACGATTGAAATTTAAACTGAGCATGATCCGATGGCTGTTATTGGTTACCGATTGAAAGAAGGATTTCTAGGCACGATCGGACAGCCAAAATTCCATCTGAGACTCAATCCAATGGCTGACGCTGTTTTCGACTTTGAATAAAAAATTAACTGTGCTGATCAACGCTCCAGATTCCATCAAGTGCTTGATCCGATGTCTGGTATTTATCCTGACTGTATTAAGAAAAGATTAAGCACTAATCAATGGCCTAGATTCAATTCGAGGCACGATCCAATGGCCAGCGTTGATTCTGACCTTGATAAGGACTTAAACATTGAATTTTGGAGCGATCTGAACGGGCCAAACTCAATCTAATGGTCAAAAATTAATCATACGGGTATTATACAAATTCTAAGGGTTTTAGGACTCCTCTTGTGACCAGAAAAAAATGAAAAATTTACTTATAAATAGAAGATCTGAGAATAAGAGTAGAGAAGAGAAAAAATCAGAGAAAAAGCAAGAAAAAAATAGAGAAAAAAATTAGTGAGCTTTAGGGATCCAAGAGAAAGGATGAATATGGAGATAAAGATCTTGATGCATGGCTAAATCCCTTCAATTTATGAATACGATGAAGCCTGTATATAAGTTTTTATTTTCTTTTATGTATTTAATTTTTATGCAATAAAATTATACTTTTATTTCATATCTTTTTATTTTTTTAAAGTATTGATTTGTACTACACGGCCTATACCCTCTACTAACGTATCGTGATCTCTGGATACGGTCCGTGCTTAAGAGGGATAGATCGTGGTATGTTAGATTAGATCTTATATCTTGTAATTAAATTTATATAATTTATACTCTGATAGGATGAGCGTAATCTACTAATATAGTCCGTGCCCCTTAGAGATAAACTATACTAATATCCTAATCACAAGAATTAATATTGTAACATAAAAAAAAAAAAATCTAATTTGCATGGTGGATTCAGAATTCTTATATTATTTTTCTAACTTATTTTCTTTCATAAATTAATTTACATATTTAATTTAATTTTTATTATTCTATTTCTTTTTAATCCTTCTACAATCAGTTCTCTTTTATTTTTTTCTTTAAAAAAAAGAAAAATAATCATCCTAGATCCCTATGGAAACGATCCCGACTCATTCTATCTATATAGTTTGAGTTGGTTTTTATTCTTGACCACCTATGACAGCGATCATAATCCATCAGTGATACCTAGCAGTATGTAGTGGCAACCCAACAGAATAAAAGGTGATAAATCTCTAGGTACAGTTAACGTATAATACAATCCTTCTATCATGAGTTCCGACCAGATGGTAGGTTATGGATGAATCGTCAAACCTCATCATCAATCATATTATAGATTCAATCAGCTCGAGTCCATATGTGATTTTTATGAAAACTCTTTTTCATTAATCACACTACTATGATCATAGACTTAAAGACTCATTTTCATATATTTCATAGGACTACTCCCTTTTGCTAGGATCGATAGATCCCTCTAGGTGCATACCCTACTTCTACAGTGGACCAACTGTCGCCAACATCTACTACAAAAGCTCATTGAGATCTATGTTTATATATCAGTTAAGCTCTAACAGCCTCACTACGAGCAGCTGTAGCATCGCAAATCAAAAGATCAGTCATATAACTATAGCATCGAGAAAGTCACTAACGAGTGAGCAGACATCCATATGACTTCTTGTGTTGGTCACGCTAAGTACTAGTTGTTCTCTAACAACCACCTGCACTCTTACTCCAGTGTCACTACATCGCAGACTCGAGATCCATCTGCTCGAAGGAAGTAATCCATGCACTAGTCTATCTACATCAATCACCATCCCTATGATGATCCTATAATCAGAAGCAATTTAGGAATTAACCATCAATGATATATGTTTCAAATTCTCAACTCTTTGAAAATATGTGTCATCATCTTGTTAATCCCTTGAATGATTCATGGATACATAAAATATGAATGGTGATATAAATACAGATTAAGTACAAAATCATGTCCTAAAAATATGATATGCATCAGTCAAGATTGGCTTTTAGGGAATACATCCAACAATCTCCCACTTGCACTAAAGTCAATCTGCCATATACCAAGCTCCATCTTCATAAGACAGGCTATAGTCTTCAGCTAGCTAAGTGACTTACCAGTGGATTAACTACATGTCATATAGTGTTTGCTCTCTACACCTTTATGTATTTCTACTTGAGGTAGTCGCATGTTCTGCTGCTCTATGTGCTTGGATATTTGGTGAGACCTAGGCTCTTTAGCAAGAGCTATGATGCCATTGTCTTTGCAATATATTGTCATGACATCTGATGGCATGACTTTCAATTCTGCAACTAATATTAGAACCAGAATACATTCTACACATCTATAATGTACTCAGCTTCCATCGATCAATTGCTTGGAATCTTTTCAAGATATCAACATGATTATACCTCATGATGTAGACATTCTACTATCAATGTCAGACATAAAATCTGAACTGATGTATCCTCCCACTCCTAGATTTGATCTTTCTCCAAAATTAAGAACATATCCTTAGTTCTTCTCAAGTACTTAAGGATATTTTTACAGCAATCCAGTGCTCTCAGTCTGGATACAACTGATATCTACTTGTGACATTGATAGTATTAACTATATCAGTTCAAGTACATTACATGGCATACATCTATGCCCAAGAGAGTAGCAGATCTCTCTCCGAGATTTTTATACTGAACCCTTTTAGCATCTATTCTTTGTACTTTATCTGTAAAAATATAAGCATCCAATTGCATCAATCTCTATAGATTCTTAGGATGCTTGCTTTTTGTCTTTCATGGAGAGTTCTATATTCAACCATATTTTAACCGATGTCAGTATTGGACACTCCCACTGACCATTTTGGAAACACATAATTTCTCATTTGATCGTGTTATCGAAATGAATGTTCCAACTCCAAGATTATTATAGTATTTGTGATCTCATATCATGAGAAGTAAACTTCATAAGTTACTTCATATAGAAATCTTCAAAAGATATCTTGTCTGGGAAGCTAATTCACATTCTTTTCTTAAAGTCGATGTCTTACATCGTCTCGTTATAGATTTTGAGATCATCTCTATGTTCCCTATCTCTCATGAGAAATAATTTTTTTTACATCCTTTGTTAAGCATACCCAAGTACCTTTCGAGAGGATGGAAGATCCTACTATATGTATGAGGTGGAAAAAGAATATATAATGGCTCATCATGAATAGGTTCTTTAGGTCTTATAGCTCGTTACTCTTCAGAGACACTCTCTTCGAGCTTAACTTTCCTCTCACTGCTTCATCTTGGTTAAATAATTTTTTAAGAAGATAGCATATCGGGTTACAATCACATTATGATCCTTTTAGAAGAAAAATAGTATCCCAAATTATTTTAAGATGAGCTTTATAAATCTATCCTCTAACATATCCATTGCTACCTTGATACAGGTTGGATATCTTTTAATCTGAAAATAACCAAGATTCAGTTCTCACCATGCCATATCTCATATGGTGTGGTAGGAACAAATTTAGAGAGAACCCAATTCCATAGAAATAAAGCATATTCCTAAAAAAATAAATTAGTGAAGTTCATCGTGGATCGGATCATATCTCATATAGTCTCATAACTCTTCTTAATTATCTCATTGAGCTGAGATGTACTAAGAGCGGTCTAATATGAAACTATGCTATTTTATGAGATAATCAAGAAATTTTTTTCTTAGATATTGCATCCTCGATCTGATCGAAGCACCTTTAGAAATTTTTCGATTTGCTTCTCTACTTATATCTGAATTCTTTGAACCTTTCAAATTTTCAGATTTGTATCTCATATACATATCCATACCATGACTGATTATCAATAAAGATAATGAAGTAGAGATAACTTCTTTTGTTAGCACATCACATGGGCTACACACATCAAATGTGTACAAGGATAAGTATCTTAGTGGTCTCTTTCTCTTGTCACACAAAAATAGCTTGATCATATTTTTTTCAAAGAGATGATGCACAAACTAGATATGACTTAACAGTCAATAAGCCCAAAAGCCAATATTTTTTCAGTTTGTTAATTATTTCTTCTCATATATGACTTAATCTAAGGTTCCACATATACTTAAGATTTATCTCAACTCTGGATCTCTCATATCCAATGGCATTCACTACTTACTCAATTAAATTCATAGATACATCACCATACAAATGATAGAGACTGTCTCTAAGAACTAAATCCAAACGATAATTATAAAAGATAAATACCCATAGCCATAGAGCAACTCTTATCCTATTACCAATTTAAGGGTTACTTCCTCGGCCCTCTACCTTTCCATAGACCCTATATAAAAATACTAGAGTCTAAAACTTAACTGGGAGAAGAGAAAATTGTAAAGATAGTATTGAGCAATTTTGATATACTTACTTTAAGCGTGTTTTAGTTTCTTTAGGCTCTCCAAGTATTTATCTTTGAACTCTTTCAAGGTTCTTTTATTAGCAACAATCTGACCAATTCAGATAAGATGCCAATATGATCATTCATATAGTAGTTTACCATAAACTACTCATATAAACTAAACAGAGATCGCAGGATCAAATCCATAAGCAATTCCTTATGCATGGTCATGTCGAGCCTTTTAAGCTCCATAATATCATTGATCATTATCAAATAACGATCATAGACTGACTGTCCATCATGCATCTCGTATGTTGTGCGACTCTGATCACCTCACAATACTTATAGATGAATCAGTGTGTTGTTGGCAGTGAACATGTGCTCATGCATATGTTGGAGTTCATCTAACATAGACTTCAACGTATAGCACCTATCTTTATTGTTGTTGGTGCAGAATTCCACCAAAGCCAGAGAAGCTGGAGTTAAGATGATCGCAGCCGTCATCGGGACCTGTAAGGGAAGTCTAAACCAGAGTTGGGGGTGCTCCGGCAAGACCCTCCGACGCTCAAGTCAGTACTCTGCTTCAACAGAAATGGAGTGCTCGAGTAAAAATTTTAGCAGAGTTTCGAGATAGAGTTTAGAGCTTAGAGAAGAACGTATCTGGGGGGCCTCTTTTTATAGATGGAGAGCATAACTGGTTGATAGCGACATCTGTAACCACCTGGTAGTGGGCCGTTCAGAGCCACGCGAAGTTTGTTATGGAGAGTAGTGGCGTCAGGGGCCGTTCAGGGCCACGTGGAGTTTGTTACGGAGAGTGAAGTGGTGTCCATTGTCGCGACTTGCCAGAGAGTGGTGGAGTCCGGAGAGTGGAGTGGTGTCCGTTATCGCGACTTGCCAGAGAGTGGTGGAGCCACGCGAAATCCATCCAGAGAGTGGTGGAGCCACGTGGAATCTGTTGCAGAGAGTGGAGTAGGGCAGTGGCCATTGTCGTGACTTGCCAGAGAGTTCGGATCTATCGGCTGGAGCTCGGTTGGGATGTCTGATGGAGCAAAATGGCTCTCTGTCTCGTTGATCCAGGAGAAGCTCGGATGTTTTTGAGGTTGCTGACAGGTCTACTATTATTGGATGCCTAGAGCGCTAGTGCTGCAGGTGGGAGTCATCTGTTGTAGAGGTCCGGATGGAGATTTTCTGTTGGAAAAATTCGGTTCCATGAGGAATCTGATAGAGGGTCGGCTAGCGGTGGACTTCGAATGGCGTTGGGGAGGTTCGTCCGCTGGAGGAGTCTGGGAGATCCTGTGGAAGTCCGGATGGCGTTGTTGAAGTTCGGCTAACGCTATTGAAGGTTGACGGCTGGGGAGGTTCGGCAGACACCGGAGGTGGTCGACCGTTGTAGAAATCCAGTTGCTGGAGCCCGTCCGTCATAGAAGTTCGTCCGATATCCATCCACTATGGAAGTTCGGATAGAGTCTGATTCTTGTAGAAGGCTGAAAGGAGATCGCTTATTGTAGAAGCTCGATCGAAGATCGGTTGTCGTGGAAGCTCGGAGTAGTGACCTAGTCGATGGAGCCTATTCCGTTATAGAAGCTCGTCTGGGATCCATCCACTGTAGGAGCTCGACTGAAGTCTGTCTGTAATAGAAGTTCAGAAGAAATTTGTTTACAGTAGAAGCTCGGATGGAATTTGTTTACGGTAGAGATCCGGAGTAGACCGCTCGTAGTAGAAGTTCGGAATAGACTGCTCGTAGTAGGAGTTCGGCTGAAATTTGATTCTCGTAGGAGCTCAGATGAAATCCAAAAGGTGGTCGACCATCGTAGAAACTTGGATGGAATCTGGTTACTATAGAAATCCCATTGTCAGAGAAGGTTGGATACTGATGAAGTCCGAAAGAAGTTCGGAGTAGAGTCGTCCATGGCCAGAAGAAGTCTGAAAGGGATTTCGCGAATAGTTGATCACTGTAGAAGATCGACTGATAGCGAAGCCCAGAGAGCCTTTGGAGCGGCCCGATGGATGAATGGAGAAGCTCATTGTTGGAGAAGTCCGGATGGTATTACGGAAGCTCGGACGGTCGAGGAGGTTTAGAAAGATGCCACACAAGGTTGGAAGCCGGAAAAGTCCTGGAAGGGTCGGTCTTTTACAAACTTCGGCTGGGGGTATTTTATACCCAACACCAGTCTCCCTACTTTCGAGTTCGGGTTCTGAATGAAGGAAGTACAGAAAAATTCTCTCGGCCGAAGTTGCCCCCCTCGATTTCTGCACTCGATAGTTTCCAGATATTTTGGTGTTTGGCACGCTGGTGCCGAAGTCTTTTCAAATCAAGGCGATCTGAAAAGATTTTTTTGAAATTTTCATCGAAGCGTGGCTCTAGGTACGGTGCAATAATGACTTTGTCAGCTATCAGCCATTTTCAGCAGCCTGTCATGATGAGTGGGTCACGCGGCGAGTGCAGGTCAGCCAGAGGAGATCCACAATCATTACTGCACCGGGCCCTGTTGCCTATTTAAACATGTCCTCCTCCTTCAGGGGTTTCACTTTGCCTGAGAGAATCCCTCGGTACTTCCTCTTCCCCGAGAACTCTAGCTTCCTTTAGCATCCTTCTCGGCTTTAGGCATCCTCCGGGTCGACTTCCATCGCCCTTGCCGTCTTCCTGCACTCCTCGGGCCAACCTAAGTTAGTTTTGAATTTTTTTGTCATTTTTCTGTTCTTTCTCCTTCGTATTCCATTCATTTAGCTTCCTCGAAAGCTTGTTTGCTATTTTTCTCGATTTTTTTTAGGATTTTTGTGGCTTCTATTTGATCCAAAATGTCTTCCGATATCTCTTCTTCTAGCGGTTCTAGGAGTTCGTCAGCTCCAGTTCCCCAAAGTCCTTGTACTATAGACGAACCCATAGTTAGGACCGAACCTCGTCTGGTCTTTGTGCCGGACACCATCCCCAGCTCTTTGACTCTGGATGAACTCTCACTGATAAGGATTCAGTATGGAGTTCCTTCGGAGTACGAGCTGGAGCTTCTCGGGCTAACTGACCGGGCTAGCGTCCCTCCTTCCGACCGCTTCTGTCTGTACCAGGAGGTCTTCCGTACCGGACTTCGGCTTCCACTTTCGCCTTTTGTCGTCGCTCTCTTTTGTTTTCTAAACATTTCTCTAGTCTCAGTAGCAATGAACTCCTTTAGATTTTTGATAGGATTTCTTTTCCTTTGTCGCCTAGCCGAAGTCCAGCCAACCCTTTCTCTATTCAAGAATTTCTATACCTTCAAGCGTCACCCTTCGGCAAATGACTGATGGTACTTCTCCCCCCAGTTCGGTAGAAAGGAGTTGCTGAAAGGTGCCCCCTCTTCTATCCACAACTAGAAGGAGAGGTTCTTCTATGTCCGATGCCCGAACTTGGAGCTAGGATTACCCCCTTGGGGCTCTCTGAGGGATTCCGTCCGCCGGGCTTCTAGCCTGGAAAGAGACGACCTCGAAGCCTCCAAAAAGCTCAAGGCCTATCAAGCCCCCCTCCTCTCTGAACTTCTAAAGGAACAACTCTTGTTCAATATCGGCCTGAGTCCTCTTAACCCTGCCGGTACCTTTTTTTTTTTTTTTTTTGCTGCTTCCCCTTTCTCTTATTCCATCTCTGAGCCGTGCTGATCTTCTTTTATTGCAGACATGGACGTAGGCATGGCTCGGAGGTTAGCCCAAGGTCTCAAGACCCACAAGAGAAGAGGCGCCTCAACTTCGGGGTCAGCGAAGAGAGCCAGGACGGAAGAGACAAGCTCGACCGTGCCTGCTCAGGTGGCCATCGCCGTCGACATCCCTTCCGACGTCGAACTCGAAGTCTCCCGAGCCTCTTCAAGGAGCCCCCCAATCGAGGATCCTGCTCCAGAGGCTCGTCCCGAGGGCATACCCAAGGTCGAAAGGAGGAGGAGAAAGAAGACCCTAGCCCGGAAGAGCCGCAGCCACAAGACTGCCGTCGAAGGGGCCGACGGCTCCGAGGAAGACCTAGAGAAAAATTCCTTCAACAATAGGGATTTAATAAAGAGGCTGGTCGAAGGGTGCATTCTGCCCGAGGTTGTCCAGAGGATCGTCCTCGTTGATCTCGAGCTACGGGTCTGGGACTCTCTGGGATCTTTCCTCGAAGTAGGTTAATTCACTTTTTTCTCCTTCTTGCTTCTTTACTTAATTTACTCCTTAGCCTTTATATTGATCCCTCGGCCTCTCTTGCAAATTGGACACCAGCTTGTCGCCAACCTTGAGGCGGTGAAGATCGTCAAGAGGGAGGCAGCTCGGGCGAAGGAAGGTCGCCTAACTGAGGCCACCTGCCTCGAGGAGAAGATCACCGAGGTCATAAGTCTCCAGGAGGTACTGCAGAAGGAGGGACAAACCTCATCCGATCTGAGGACCACCTTGGAGGAGGAGAGAAAGAGGGCGGAGGCCGGGGTCTCCGAACTGAAGGCGCAGGTTTTCGAGCTGAAAGTGCAGATCCCGTCCCTGATCTCGAAGGCAGGGGCCCGAGCAGTGGAGGAGTTCAAAGCCTCCTCCGAGATGGAGGATCTACAGGTCCAGTTCGGCCAGAACACCTTCATCAAGGGTTTCGAACTCTGTCAAGAGAAGGTGGCCGGAAAGTTTTTCGAACTGGACCTCGGCTTCCTGGATGAGGCGTCCGACGATGAAGCCGGACCTTCCGAAGCTGCTGCCGGTCCTCCTCCAGCCTAGACCTCTTCGACCGCTGCGGCCGCCACAACCGACTTTCTGGGGACATCGGGCCCCTTCACTTTTGCCCCAGAGGTCTGAAACCTCTAATTTTGTATTTTTCCTTTGTGGTGATTTTTCTTCATTCTCTTGTACTTAAAAATTATTTAATCAATGAAATCAGATTCTTCTTTACAGAGAGTCTCTTTTTTTCCTTCTGCATTCTTTTCTTTCTCTTTTGTCTTCTTGTACTAATTTGAGTCATAGTGCTTTTGTCTCCCAACAACAGTGCCCTGCCGAAGCTCTTCCCCTGCCACAGGGGATTCCTCTGAAGTCGATGATTTGAGACTTTAGAAGGAAAGTTCGTCAGTTGATGAAGAAATCCAAGAAGCTGGAAGATGAACTTCACCGGCTGAGGAAGAGCCATTCAGAAGTCACTACGGAGGCTATTCACTTTCAGGACCTCCACAGAAAGGGTCTCATGGACTATACCCGAAGGAAGGCTAACTTCGTGACGGAGCTTGAGGAACTCTGAAAATGTGCCAGCGATCGATCTTGGACTCAGGCTTCCAAGATCAGCTCCCTTGAAGTCGAGCTGGCGGCCGCACGGGAGAAGATCAGTCAGTTGGAAGGGAGCTCGTCCTGGCTCACAATCCAAGCCGACCGCGATTGAGACTGGTCGAAGAAGTTCTCCGACCTTCAAAAGCAGCTGCAGGATGTCGAGACGAACTACAACGCCTATCGAGTCGGGTGGAGCGGGCAAGTAGAGGACTACCGAAGGAAGCTCCAGACAGCAACCGACGAAGTTGCCCACCTTCAGAGGTAGTTGTCTGAGAGAGTCCAGCTTGCCTCTGCACAAGGCTCCGACGAGCTCCGCTCCTTAAGGGAGACTATGGCAGAACTGTCTATGGCCCTTGGGTGGGAGGAGGCCGAACTATAGCGGCTGAAGATTCAGCTGGTCCACGAGCAGTAGGCGGTCAAAGATGCCGAGGCAGAGTCCGAGGTCCTGAGGAAAAGGCTTCGAGAGTCAGAGGGCAAGAGCTGGTGGTTCCACCAGATGTACCGGGATATGCTACTGAGAAAGATGGAACTAGAGGAAGAAGTCAAAAACTTAAAGCAATCCCTAATAAGGACCAGAACCGAGAGCTCGAAGTCGGAAGAAGCTGAGCTTCCTTAGAGCTCTTTTTTTTTATCTTTCATCCTTCCATGTATTCTTTTTCTTTTCTTGTCGTTTCTCTTTTTTGGCCTTTAAGGCTTTGTAATGTACACTTCACTAATGAAATAAAAAGAAAATTTTCCATTACCTTATCCATTCTGGTATTGAGTTGTCATTTACCAAACTTCTTTTGTCTATTTTTTCTCGGTCTGTGTTGAGTTCCCTCTCAGCGACTGAGGGTTTTTGATAGGAATATCCTTCCTCGTTGAGATGAGGTCCCTCATGTATTTGATGTAGTTTGTTTCTCACTTATCGCTGGTGTAGTTCATCACCTTCCCTTCTTATCTTTCTTTTTCTTTTTATTTGGGTGAGGGTTTTCTCTTTAGATGAGGGTTTTCCCTCTGCTCTTAGCGGGATTATGGGGATGTAGAGGAGCTACTGAGGAGATTTTTCTCCTCATCCGGTCCTGATCGATCGGGTCTTTGTTTGTGTTAGGATGAGATTTTTCTTCTGTCCCCGACATAGTCAATTTCAGCTCATGCTAAGACGAGGTCCTCCTCTCATTCCTAACAAGACTGTGGGGGCACATAAGGGCCATTACAAGGGCCTCTCTTCCCGTCCGATCTTTAAGTAATCGGGCCTTCGACTTTGCTCATGTTAGGATGAGGTTCTCCTCCTATTCCTAACAAGACTGTGGGGGCACATAAGGGCTGCTACAAGGGCCTCTCCTCCCATCTGGTCTTTAAGTAACCGGGCCTTCGACTTTGCTCATGTTAGGATGAGGTTCTCCTCCTGTTCCTAACAAGGCTGTGGGGGCACATAAGGGCCGTTGCAAGGGCCTCTCCTCCCATCCGATCTTTAAGTAACCAGACCTTCGACTTTGTTCATGTTAGGATAAGGTTCTCCTCCTGTTCCTAATAAGACTGTGGGGGCATATAAGGGCCGTTGCAAGGGCCTCTCCCTCCATCCGGTCTTTAAGTAATCGGGCCTTCGACTTTGCTCATATTAGGACAAAGTTCTCCTCCTGTTCCTAACAAGGCTGTGGGGCACATAAGGGCCGTTGTAAGGGCCTCTCCCCCATCTGGTCTTTAAGTAACTGAACCTTCGACTTTGCTCATGTTAGGACGAGATTTTCCTCCTGTTCCTAACACATTTAATTTCGATCATATGAGAGAGTTACTTCCTGTCGTTAAAGCTCATGCTAAAAGAAAAAATATGCAAATATGAAACTTTTATTTAAGGCAAAGCTATTGGTAATACATTCGCAGATTTTTTGAATTCCATGGTCGCGGAAGGTCTACTCCTCCGAGCTCTTTTAGATAGTATGTTTCGGGTCGGACTACCTCCTTGACTTCATATGGGTCTTTTCAGTTCGGCGCAAGTTTCTCTTGATTCTGAGGTTGTGAGACAGTGGCTCGCCGAAGTACCAGGTCTCCCACTCTGAAGGCTTTGCTTTTGATCCGAGAATTGTAGTAGCGGACTACTTTCTGCTTGTAAGCCACCATTTGAACTTAAACTATCTCCCACTTTTCTTCTAACAAGTCGAGGTTGGCCTTGAGATCCTGTGGGTTGCGCTGCTCATCGAATGCCACGACTCGCACCGACGGAAGCTTGAGTTCAATCGGGATCATGGCTTCTGTCCCGAAGGTCAAGGCAAAGGGGGTCTCCCCTGTGGGCAATCTTTGAGTAGTTTGGTATACCCATAGCACATGATAAAGCTCATCTGCCCAAGTTTCCTTTGCTTTTTCAAGTCTCGCCTTGATTCCTTGCAACAGAGTCATGTTAGTCACCTCGACCTTGCCGTTTGCCTACAGATGGACTACCGAAGTGAAGTTATGGAAGATATTTAGGTCCTCACAAAATTCAACAAATCTTGCTCCAGCAAATTGCCGTCCATTATCAGTAATGAGGGTTCTGGGTAAGCCGAACCTATAAACAATTGACTTCCAGATGAAGTCCTGCACTTTAGCTTCTGTGATTTTTGCCAAAGGTTTAGCTTCGACCCACTTGGTGAAATAGTCTATTACCACCAGGAGGAACTTTTGCTGCCCAGATGCTATGGAAAAAGGTTCGAGGATATCCATCCCCCATTGCACAAACGGCCATGGGGCACTCAATGGTGTAAGTTCGGAGGTAGGTTGCCTTTGGATATTAGCATATCTCTGACACCGATCACACCTTCTAATATATTCGATGGAGTCGTGGTACATGATAGGCCAGTCATAGCCTTGTCGGAGTAGTTTGTGGGATAAAGATCTGGCTCCCAGGTGACTTCTACAGACTCCCTCACGTACCTCCCTCAAGGCGAAGTCGACTTCAGAAGATCGGAGACATTTCAGGAGGGGCAAAGAGTACGACCTCTTGTATAGCTTGCCTTCATAAAGGATATATCGGGAGGCTTGGTTCCTAAGCTTCCGAGCTTCTTTTGCATCAGGAGGAAGAACACCATCCTTGAGGTATGCAACCAGTGGGTCGATCTAACTGGGTTCATGGTTGATCTCCATCACAAGCTGTGATTCTTCCGTACTTGGGTGCTTCAAAACTTCGAAGAAGACTTCCTTAGGCAGTTCAACCGGAGCCAGTGTAGCCAACTTGGAGAGAAGGTCGGCCCTGGTATTTTTTTCTCTTGGGATCTGCCTGATGTCAAAGCTGCCGAAGATAGGGATGATCTCCTTTACCTTTTCGAGAGACTTGGCCATACTATTTTCTCGAGCTTCAAAATTTCCGCTGACCTATCCCACTACTAATTGAGAGTCACTGTAGGCTTGAAGTTGATCTACTTCTAATTCTTTGGTGATCCTCAGTCCTACAATCAAAGCTTCATATTCTACTCCGTTATTTATCACAGAAAATTTGAAGCGCAGCGCATACTCCGCAATAATTCCATCTGGATTGACCAAGATTAGGCCCACGCCTGCGCCTGACATGTTGAAGGAACCATCCATGTAGAGGGCCTAAAAACCATCAGGGAGATCTGTTCTTTTTTCAAGGGAGTTCGACTGGAGCCCTAGGTTGTCGGCTTCATCTCGTCCAAGTTCGGCCTCTTTCGGGATAGTGCATTCCACCATGAAGTCTGCTAATATCTGGACTTTTATCATCAGTCGAGGTCGACAGTCGATGTCGAACTCTGTGAGCTTGACTGCCCATTTCACTATCCTCCCAGAGGCATCCGCTCGATGTAGAACCACCTTGATCGGCTGGTCGATGAGCAGTGTTATGGTGTATCTTTGAAAATAAGGTCGGAGCCTTCGAGCTGCAATCAACAAGGCGTAAGTTAGTTTCTCTAACTTAGTATACCTGGTTTCGGTGTCTCTCAATACTCGACTTATGTAGTAGATCGGCCGTTGAAGTTTTGCTTCTTCCTTAATCAGAACTGCTGCGAGAGCTACAGGGGAGACCGCCAGGTACAGGAACAACTCCTCTCCAGGTTCGGGCTTTGCCAATAGTGGAGATGAGCTGAGGTAGTCCTTTAGTTCTTCGAACGCTTGCTGACATCCAGCGGTCCAACAGAAGTTCTTCGACTACTTGAGAGTCTAAAAGAAAGGTAGGCACCGCTCGGCCAATCTTGAGACGAAGCGATTTAAAGCCGCTACCCTCCCAGTAAGGCGCTGAACTTTCTTTATTGATTTCGAAGCGGTTATTTTCTGAATGGCGTGAATCTTTTTTAGATTTACTTCGATCCCACGCCCTGATACCATAAAGCCTAAAAATTTTTCTGAGATTACTCCAAAAGTGTATTTGGCTGGGTTCAGCTTCATCTTATATTTTCGGAGGGTGCTGAAGGTCTTCTTAAGGTCGGCGCATGGTTCATCGAGGATTTGCTTTTTATGAGCATATCGTCCACGTAGACCTTCATGTTGCGGCCGATCTGCTCTTTGAAGATCTTGTTTACCAGCCGTTGATAGGTCGCCCCTGCATTTTTTAGGCCAAAAGACATGACCTTGTAACAATAAAGGCCACGGTTAGTAATAAAAGCAATTTTTTCTTCATCCTCTGGCGCCATCTTGATTTGATTGTAGCTAGAGAACGCATCCATGAAAGTGAAAAGCTCGTGGCCTGAGGTCGCATCCATCAATTGGTCGATTTTGGGCAGAGGGTAACTGTCCTTCGGGCAGGCTTTATTCAGTTTTTTGAAGTCTATGCACATCCTCCATTTACCGTTCGCCTTCTTAACCAGGACCACATTAGAAACCCAGCTTGGGTAGTTGACCTCTCTGATGAACTCGGCTTTCAGGAGTTTATCAACTTCCTCAACTATTGTCATTTGTCTTTTCGGTGCATGACTTTGAACTTTTTCCTTCGTCGATCGATGTCTGGGATCAACAGCCAGATGGTGTTTCATAACTTCAGCATCGATCCCTGGCATGTCCGTCGGAGTCCAAGCGAAAACATCCGCATTCTTTTATAGAAAATTGATAAGCTGCGTCTGCACCTCTTTCCCCAAGTTGGAGCCGATCTTCACCACGTGCTCTTCATTCCCATCATTCAAAGGAATTGAGACAAGACCTTCTATTGGCTCATCCCGTTCTTCAGTCAGGTCGTCGTGGGTGTCCAATCCATCAATCGGACAAGGGTCAGGCTGACCACTTCTTTGTAAGGCTATATTATAGCAATGTCTTGCCAGGGCTTGATCTCCTCTGACTTCTCCGACCCCCTGGCTAGTAGGAAATTTTAATTTCAAATGGTAGGTAGATACTACAGTTCGGAGGGCGTTGAGGCCAGGTCAGCCGAATATTGCGTTGTAGGCGGACGGTGCCCTCACTACCAAAAAATCCACTAGCACTCTAGATTGCTTCAGATACCGACCTGCAACTATAGTCAAAGTTATTACTCCCTCCACTGGCACAGCATCGCCAGTAAACCCTACCAATGGGGAGCTAATGGGCCCCAACCGACCATCAGGGATGGATATTTTTGAGAATGCATCATAAAACAAAATATCGGCCGAGCTTCCACTATCAATGAGAATACGGTGTACATCATAATCAACAATATTTAAAGAAACTATAATCGCATCATTATGGGAAAATTAGATCTCTTGGGCATCTTCTTCAGTAAAGGTTATAGATCATTCAGTTCTTTGCCGCTTGAGCGGTCCGATCGATCTACTGGCCGCTCCCCTCCGGGGCCCTCCAGAGATGGTGTTGATGATCCTGATTGAAGGTCGATCTTCAGGCTGTTCTTCCCTCCTTGGTGGCTCCGATTGTGGTAGGGCCCTCGGTCGGTCCTCCCTACCTTCAGGCCGATGTCGGATGAATCTGTTGAGCCGACCCCGCCTGATGAGCTCCTCAATTTCATCTCAGAGCTGAATACACTCCTCTGTGTCGTGGCCGTGGTCACGATGATAGAGGCAGAATTTGTTCTGGTTGCACTTTTTGGGGTGCGAGCGCATCCTTTCCGGCCTCGACAGCTGCTCCCTGACCTCCATCAGCACTTGAACTTTCGGAGCATTGAGAGGGGCATAGCTGTGGAATCTTCCTGGGAGAGAGCTCCATCGAACTCTACAGTCCAGGCTCCTCTGTTTACGAGCTCGGGGAGGAGTCCGGACACGCCTGTGTCCGGGAGGAGTTTGAGAATGTGGCCGAGTTTTACTTGGCCCTTTCTCAGCTGCGGGCTTGCTGGAGCCTCCCGCCTGCCGCTCCTTCGCAGCCTCCTCATCCTTCAACTTGAAGGCTTCCTCTGCTCGGGCATATCCTTCAGCCCGAGCTAGCAAATCAGCGAAGTCCCTAGGATACTTCTTTTTCAGGGAGAACAGAAGATCATTCTTTTGAAGACCGCTCTTTAAGGCGGCCATTGCAATCGATTGGTCCAAGTTTCGGACCTCCAATGCGGCGGCATTAAATCAGTTGACATAGGTTCGGATGGATTCTCCCTCCTTCTGCTTGATGTTGATAAGGGACTCCGAACCTCTCCGGAGACGCCGGCTGCTAACAAAATGAGCTGCAAACTGGTGGCTCATCTGATCAAAGGAGAAGATAGTACCCGACTTTAGCATTGAGTACCAGTTCCTTGCTGCTCCCTTCAAGGTAGATGGGAAAGCTCGGCACAGGATGACGTCTGGCACGCCATGGAGCAGCATCATTATCCGGAAGGCCTCCAGGTGGTCAACCAGATCCGAGATCCCGTCGTAGCTTTCGAATTGGGGGAGCTTGAAGTTTGGCAGGATCGGTTCCTGCATGATCATTTGAGAGAAAGGAGGGTTAGTACAGATGTCCTCACCATAAGCAGAGGAAGCATGGCGGAGCTCTTTAATCCGTCAGTTCATCTCCTGGAGCCTTTAATCTAGGAGGTCCTCTTGACTGTGAGTCTCAAGGGTCTTCCGACAGAATAGAGGTAGGGATCCTTTGGAGGTGGAATCGTGATCAGACTGAGGGCTCTCCACCCTCGGCTTTCCCTTTCCGGGGAAGACAGGGCGACTGGCCCAAGTGGCCCGCCCTATCGTCAGATTTTGAAACTCCGACGATGCTCTTTCCAACCACACCGACGTCTGTGGCTGTTGCTGCTGCAGCTGCATGGTCTGTACTACTTCGGTGAGGCCTCTGACCTACTGAACCAGCAGGTCGAACTGCTCCATGCCGACTGCCATTGTCGAAGGAGGAGGAGGAGCCTGGAAAACTGGAGACGAGGTCAGATCTTGCGGAGCTCACTGAGATCTGGCCGCAGAGGCTGTGAATCGCCTGGTGGATGCCTTTCGGGGAGGCATCAGGTGGAGATCTAGTAGGAGAAGGAGAAGAGGATGTCGGAAAAGATGATCGAAGACAGTCCCGTTGAGTACTTCTTTAAGAACAAGGGTACTGCGAAGACACAGTGTCCTCCCTCTAGCGCCAATTCTGTTGGTGCAAAATTTTGCCAAAGTCGAAGAAGCTGGAGTTGAGATGACCGCGGCCACCATCGGGACCTACAAGGAAAGTCTAAATCGAAGTTGGGGGTGCTCCGGCAAGACCCTATGACGCTCAAGTCAGTACTCTGCTTCAACAGAAATGGAGTGCTCGAGTGAAAATTTTAGCAGAGTTTCGAGATAGAGTTTAGAGCTTAGAGAAGAACGAATCTGGAGGCCCCCTTTTTATAGATGGAGAGTGTAACTGGTTGATAGCGACGTCTATAATCGCCTGGTAGTGGGTCGTTCAGAGCCATGCGGAGTTTGTTATGGAGAGTAGTGGCGTCAGGGGCCGTTCAAGGCCACGTGAAGTTTGTTACGGAGAGTGGAGTGGTGTCCGTTGTCGCAACTTGTCAGAAAGTGGTGGAGTCCGAAGAGTGGAGTGGTGTCCGTTGTCGCGACTTGCCAGAGAGTGGTGGAGCCACACGAAATCCATCCAGAGAGTGGTGGAGCCACGTGGAATCCATTGCAGAGAGTGGAGTAGGGTAGTGGCCATTATCGTGACTTGCCAGAGAGTTCAGATCTGTCGGCTGGAGCTCGGTTGGGATGTCTGATGGAGCGAAATGGCTCTCTATCTCATTGATCCAGGAGAAGCTCGGATGTTTTCGAGGTTGCTGATGGGTCTACTGTTGTTGGGTGCCTAGAGCGCTGGTGTTGCAAGCAGGAGTCATCTATTGTAGAGGCCCGGATGGAGACTTTCTATTGGAGAAGTCCGATTCCATGAGAAATCTGGCAGAGGGTCGGCCGACGGTGGACTTCGGATGGCATTGGAGAGGTTGATCCGCTAGAGGAGTCTGGGGGATCCTGTGGAAGTCCAGATGGCATTGTTGAAGTCCGACTGATGCTATTGAAGGTTGACGGCTGGGGAGGTTCGGCAGACACTGGAGACGGTCGGCCGTTATAGAAATCCAACTGCTGGAGCCCGTCCGTCGTAGAAGTTCATCCGATATCCATCCGCTATGAAAGTTCGGATGGAGTCCGGTTCTTGTAGAAGGTTGAAAGGAGACCGCTTATTGTAGAAGCTCGATCGAAGATCGGTTGTCATGGGAGCTCAGATTAGTGACCTGGCCGGTGGAGCCTATCCCGTTGTAGAAGCCCGTTTGGGATTCATCCACTATAGGAGCTCGGCTAAAGTCTGCCTGTAATAAAAGTTCAGAAGAAATTTGTTTATAGTAGAAGCTCAGATAGAATTCACTTACGGTAGAGATCCAGAGTAGACCGCTCGTAATAGAAGTTCGGAGTAGACCGCTCGTAGTAGGAGTTCGACTGAAATTCGATTCTCGTAGGAGCTCGGATGAAATCCGAAAGGTGGTCGACCACCGTAGAAACTTGGATGGAATCTGGTTACTGTAGAAATTCTGTTGTCGAAGAAGGTCAGATACTGACGAAGTCCGAAAGAAGTTCGGAGTAGAGTCATCCGTGGTTGGAAGAAGTCTGGAAGGGATTTTGCGAATAGTTGATCACTATAAAAGATCGGCTGATAGTGAAGCTCAGAGAGCCTTTGGAGCGGCCCAGTGGATGAATAGAGAAGCTCATTGTCGGAGAAGTCCGGATGGTATTACGGAAGCTCGGATGGTCGAGGAGGTTCAGAAAGATGCCACACAAGGTCGGAAGCCGAAAAAATTCTAGAAGGGTCGATCTTTTACAAACTTCGGCTGGGAGTATTTTATACCCAATAATTGTAATTGTCCATCTACTCATCAAGTATAACTTGTTAACTTTGGGCTGGATAGGTTCTTAACATTAGAATAGTCTGATACAAAATATTGCTTAATTTTTTAAATCTTAAGAATGATTCTTAGGTTTGTGAGTTCAGTAAATCAGTTGATATCTAGGATTTGAGCTAGAAGATTGGAAGCTAACACAATAAACATCAGAGAGCAAAGATTCTAGTTAAATGTTTGTATTTATTTCATAATTTACTCTAAAAATTTTTAGATGCAAAAAGAGACTACAACTATTTTATCAGATCTCTCACACTCTCCGAATGGAGAAACGAAAATCCTAACGCGATAACTGAGTTTTTAGTGGGTGCTGTGGTCCCACCAATACCATGCACCTCACCTAATAGTTATTGATAATACGAATATCGATGCATGGATAACTCTTTGCCCAGATGCTTCTCTAAGTATGTTGCAGTTACTTGGTCTCTAAGTCATGTGAGCTCACCTAACAATTATTGTCCATACTCCTTAGTTAAGTCAGACCCACCATTCACAAGCAGGTGCAAAGCCATCATTGGATCCCTCACCTAATAGTTATTGGGCCCAACCCCATCTTTATCCTAGAGCAACTCTTTACTAATAGAGTGATTGTGTGTTCCCGATATAATAGAACCACTGTGATCAGTGGAGAACAATCAACGCCAGTAGCACGTCCACACATCTACAATGGTGGAAGATCATTGAACTTAATATTTATGGAGAGCTTTTGAGTTTAGGTCTCATCTAATCAATCATCACATGACTGATCTAATTAGCATGGGCTAAATTAAATCGCCAAGCAACCATATTTGAGACTCAATCTTCCAAATTGATCAAGCAAGTGGAGATTGGTGGGGGTCCCCCCATTGCTTTCCTAAACACCAATAAATTGATCAGATAAATGAACAGAATCAATTAAATAATCACTTTTCAATTACTTACGTTAGACACCAATTGGTTAATTGATCCAAATAGGTTAGTTCAGGTGAATCGATTCGAGCCATAGAGCCGAATTAGGTCTTTAGGTTAATCAATTCTACATATGGGTGTCAATCGATTCGATCAACAATAATTGTATGATCTTTAAGCTCTATTGACCTCATCCTAATTAATACTTAACTCGATTTGATCAACTACTAAATCGATTTAGATCCAATATGATCAAATAAAAAATCTTAGATGTAATCTAATTTCATGACCTAATTTGATTTACCCATGACCAATCCTTCATGCATAAATACTAATTTCAGATCTTAAATCTAAATTTTTAGATCTAAATATTTCACATGAAAAGTATATTTTGATCTCAAAATAATTTCAGATCATATATATAAACATATATCATATATATGAATAAGTTCAGATCATAGAAATAAATTTCAGCCCTAAACATATTTTCATATATCATATATACGAATCAAAATAGATCTCAAAATTTTTTTTAGATCTAAACAACAAAATATATATCACATATATACTGAAAAATTATATCTAAAATTTTATTTAATTAAAAATTTTAATATCATTCTAGGACAATCATACAGCATAACAAGTTATACCAGGATAACCTTATGCCAGAATGACATCAAAAATTTTTAGATCTAAAATTTTTCTCTACAGATTTCAGATCTAAATCATAATCTCATGCATATGACGTGGCTCTGATACTACTGTTGGAGTTTCATAATTTCATACATGCAAAAAAATTTTAAAATGAGTACGCAGTAGAATTTAAAATTTTCATATTAAATCTAATTTAATCTAAGCATGCATAAGATCAAATCTTAAAATCATAAATAAGATAATCATATGTGAGATAGGAATCAGATATAAAAATTGTTGGTGCAAAAATCCATTTGCACCGGAGAAGCTGGAGTTGAGGGAGTCGCAGTCGCCGCCGGGACCTGCAAAAGAAGTCTAAACCGGAGGTGGGGTTGCTCCGGCAAGACCCTCCGATGCTCAAGTCAGTTCTCTGCCTCAACAAGAATGGAGTGCTCGAACGAAAATTTTAGCAGAGTTTTTAGGTAAGAACGAGAGCTTATAAAATAACGTATCTGGGGTCCCCCTTTTATAGGTGGGGGGAGCAACAGACTGATAGCAGTGTCTGTAACTGTCTAGTAGTGGGCCGCCCATAGTCAGGAGGGATTTGTTGCGAAGAGTAGTGGAGTAGACCCATGGCTATCACCGAAGCGCGCCACGTGGAGTCTGCCGCAGGGAGTGGAACGGCGTCCGTTGTCGCGACTTGCCAGAGGATGGAAGAATCGCGCGGTATCCGTCGCAGGAAGTGGAGCAGGATCGTGGGCATCATAGTGATCTACCAGGGAATAATGGAGCCGCACGAAATCCGTCGCAGGAAGTGGAGTAGGATCATGGCCGTTGCTGCGTCGCGCTAGGGAGCGCAGACCTGTCGGCTGAAGTTTGGCTGGAGTGTTTGGCGGAGAGGGGTGGTTAGCTATCCATTTGAGAGGAGCCTGGAGTCCGGCTCCCGTAAGAGTCCGGACGAAGTCTTCCTTTAGCCGAAGTCGGGGATGAGGCTCGGCTCCTGTAGGGGTCCGGACGGAGTCTTCCTTAGAGTGGCGGATGGAGCCCAGCTCCCGTAGGAGTCCAGACGGAGTCTTCCTGCGATTGAAGTTAGGTGCGAAGTCCGGCTCCCGTAGGAGTCCGGACGGGGCTTACCGACAGTTGAAGTTGGCAGCGGAGCCCGGCTCCCATAGGAGTCTGGGCGGAGTCCTCCTTGCGGTTGAAGTCATGGACGGAGCCCGACTCCCATAGGAGTCCGGGCGGAGTCCTCCTGCAGTTAAAGTCAGGTGCGAAGTCTGGCTCCCGTAGGAGTCCGGACGGAGCTTATCGGTAGTTGAAGTTGACGGCGGAGCCCGGCTCCCATAGGAGTCCGGGCGGAGTCCTCCTTGCGGTTGAAGTCATGGACGGAGCCCGGCTCCCGTAGGAGTCGGGGCGGAGTCCTCCTGCAGTTAAAGTCAGGTGCGAAGTTCGGCTCCCGTAGAAGTCCGGACGGAGCTTACCGGCAGCTGAAGTTGGCGGCGGAGCCCGGCTCCCGTAGGAGTCCGGGCGGAGTCCTCCTTACGGTTGAAGTCGTGGACGGAGCCCGGCTCCTGTAGGAGTCCGGGCGGAGTCCTCCTTGTGGCTGAAGTCGTGGACGGAGCCCGACTTTCGTAGGAGTCCGAGCAGAGTCCTCCTTGCGGTTGAAGTCGTGGATGGAGCCCGGCTCCCGTACGAGTCCGGGCGGAGTCCTCCTGTAGTTAAAGTCAGGCGCGAAGTCCGGCTCCCATAGGAGTCCGGACGGAGCTTACCGGCAGTTGAAGTTGGCGGTGGAGCCCGGCTCCCGTAGGAGTCCGGGCGGAGTCCTCCTTGTGGTTGAAGTCGTGGATGGGGCCCGGCTCCCGTAGGAGTCCGGGTGAAGTCCTCCTGCAGTTAAAGTCAGGCATGAAGTCCGGCTCTCGTAGGAGTCCGGACGGAGCTTACCGGCAGTTGAAGTTGGCGGCGGAGCCCAGCTCCCGTAGGAGTCCGGGCGGAGTCCTCCTTGCGATTGAAGTCATGGACGGGGCCCGGCTCCCATAGGAGTCCGGGCGGAGTCCTCCTGCAGTTAAAGTCAGGTGCGAGTCTGGCTCCCATAGGAGTCCGGACGGAGCTTACCGGCAATTGAAGTTGGCGGCGAAGCCCGGCTCCCGTAGGAGTCCGGGCGGAGTCCTCCTTACGGTTGAAGTCGTGGACGGAGCCCGGCTCCCGTAGGAGTCCGGGCGGAGTCCTCCTGCAGTTAAAGTCAGGTGCGAAGTCTGGCTCCCGTAGGAGTCCGGACGGAGCTTACCGGTAGTTGAAGTTGGCAGCGGAGCCCGGCTCCCGTAGGAGTCCGGGCGGAGTCCTCCTTGCGGTTGAAGTCGTGGACGGAGCCCGGCTCCCGTAGGAGCCCAAGCGGAGTCCTCCTGCAGTTCAAGCCAGGTGCGAAGTCCGGCTCCCGTAGGAGTCTGGACGGAGCTTACCGGCAGTTGAAGTTGGCGGCGGAACCCGGCTCCTGTAGGAGTCCGGGCGGAGTCCTCCTTGCGGTTGAAGTCGTGGATGAGGCCCGGCTCCCGTAGGAGTCCGGGCGGAGTCCTCCTGCAGTTAAAGTCAGGTGCGAAGTCTGGCTCCCGTAGGAGTCCGGATGGAGCTTACCAGCAGTTGAAGTTGGCGGCGGAGCCTGACTCCCGTAGGAGTCTGGGCGGAGTCCACCTTGCGGTTGAAGTCATGGATGGGGCCCGGCTCCCGTAGGAGTCCAGGCGGAGTCCTCCTGCAGTTAAAGTCAGGCGCGAAGTCCGGCTCCCGTAGGAGTCCGGATGGAGCTTACCGGCAGTTGAAGTTGGCGGCGGAGCCTGGCTCCCGTAGAAGTCCGGGCGGAGTCCTTGCGATTGAAATCGTGGATGGGGCCCGGCTCCCGTAGGAGTCCGGGCGGAGTCCTCCTACAGTTAAAGTCAGGCGTGAAGTCTGGCTCCCGTAGGAGTCCGGATGGAGCTTACCGGCAGTTGAAGTTGGCGACGGAGCTCGGCTCCCGTAGGAGTCCGGGCGGAGTCCTCCTTGCGGTTGAAGTCGTGGACGGAATCCGGCTCCCGTAGGAGTCCGGACGGAGTCCCCCTCGGGGTTGTGGATGGAGCCCACAAGGGTTAATCCCGCTGAGAACTTCGGTTGTGGGTATTTTATACCCAACACCAGCCCCCCTACTTTCGAATTTGAATTTCGAATGAAGGAAGTACAGAGTGATTGGCATAGCCAAAGTTGTCTCCTCGAATCCTGTTCACGACCGCCCCTAGATATTTTGGCATTAAATGTGCGCTTGCTGGAGTCTTTTCAAATCGGGGCGATACGAAGGGACCCTTCGAAATTCCCGTCGGTGCACTGGCCCAGGTACGGTGCCATAATGGCCCTGTCAATCCGTCAGTCGCTTTTAGCCGCCTACCGGGGGGAGTGGGACACACGTCGGGTGCGAGCTGGCCTGGGGGGATACGCGATCATTATGGCACCGGATCCCAGGGTCTATTTAAACCCGTCCTTCCACCTTCAGGGGCCTTATTCCGTTCCAGAGTTTTAGCAGTATCTGCCCTCCCTTCGAGAGCCTTGTTTCTGTTGGTGTCCTCTCGGGCCATAGGCGCCCTTCAAATTGTCTCTGTCTTCATCCCTCTGCATCCCTCAGAGCGATCTAAGTTAGTTCCAGCGCCTTCATCTTTCTTCCCGCCACTTAGGGATCTCTTCTTTGCCAGTATATATTTTTTGTATTCCTTCGAGTTAGTTTCTTGTGACCTCTCACCCCTTATCCCGTCCATCTTCTTCGGGATCTTTAGAGCCCTCATTCAGAGTTATTTGAAATGTCGTCCGGCTCTTCCGCTCCCTGCAGTTTTGGGAGTTCTTCCACCTCAAACCCCCAGGTCCCTCGTTCTGTAGACGAACCCACGTCTGGGGCTGGGCTCCGCCCGATTTTTACATCGGGTGCTGTTCCATGTTCCCTGACTCCGGAGGAACTCTTTCTGATAAGGGTTCAGTACGGAGCTCCTCCGAAGTACGACCTGGAGCTGTCTAGTCCCTCTGACCGGGCTAGCACCCCCCCGCCCGATCATTTTTGCCTGTATCAGGAGGCGTTCCGTGCCGGACTCTGGCTTCCGCTTCCGTCCTTTGTTGTCGCCCTCTTCCGCTTCTTAGACATCTCCTTGGCTTCTGTGGCTCCGAATTCTTTTAGATTTTTAATAGGGTTTCTCTTCCTTTGCCACGTAGTCGAGGTCCAACCGTCCCTCTCCCTGTTTAGGCACTTCTATACTTTCAAGCGCCATCCTTCGACGAAGGACTGGTGGTACTTCTCCCCTCAGTTCGGCAAAAAGGGGTTGCTGAAAGGTGCCCCTTCTTCAATCCATAATTGGAAGAGAAAATACCTCTTCGTCCACTGTCCGACTCTGAGGCTGGGCCTGCCCCCTTGGGGCTCTCTGAGGGATTCTGTCTGCCGGGCCCCCAGCCTGGGGGAGGATGACCTCCGGGCCGCCCGGAAGCTTCTTGCCTATTCCGCTCCTTCCCTTCCCAATCTTCTGAGGGAGCAATTTCTGTTCAACATTGGCCTGAGCCACCAAGATCCTGCGAGTACTTCATCTTTTCCTCAATCTTCTTTTCTTCTGCCCTTCTTCTTTTCTTTCTCTTTTTTCACTCTTCTTCCTTCTCTCTCTTTTTCTCCTCTCCTCTCTCCTTTTTTTTTTTTTACTCCATTGTCGATTTTTGACTCTTGATTGATTGGTCTGCTTCCCCCTTCTTTTCTTTCTTTTTTTTTTTTTTTAAGGAATGGACGCTGAAGCAGCGCGGATGCTTGCCAGGGGCCTCAGGGCCCACAAAAGAAAGGGTGCCGCGACCTTCGGATCGATGAAGAGGGCCAGGGCGGAGAAGTCAAGCTTGGCCGCACCCGTCCAGGCAGCTCCAGCGATTGACATTCCCTCGGATGCCGAGGCAACGGCTCCCCGAACCTCCTCGAGGAGTCTGCCGACTGGGGCCCCCGTTTTGGGGGTCCGCTCCACGGAGGCGCCCGTAGCCGAGAGGGGGAAGAGAAGGAAGTCGGTGGCCCGCAAGGTGAGTAGCCGTCGAACTACTGCTGACGAGTCCCTCAGCTCCGAAGAGGGGTCGGAGAATCCCTTCAACGATAGGGACTTGATCAGGCGGTTGATCGACGGCTGCATTCTGCCCGACATCGTCGAGAGATCGACCACGTCGATCCTGAGCAGCGGGTCTGGGTCTCTTTAGGGTCCTTCCTTGAGGTAAGCAAATCTTCATTTACCTGGCTATTCGGCCCTTGTTCTGATCCCCTAGCCGTCCTTGCAGATTGGGCACCAGCTCCTCACCAATATCGAGGCGACGAACCATGCGAGGAGGACATCATCCAGGTGGAGGAGCGCTGTCAGGCCGAGGTTGCTCGCCTCCAAGAAAAGATGGCCGAAATAGTCGCCCTCCAAGAAGCCCTGGAAAGAGAGAAACAAGCCCGGGAGGAGGAGAGGCAGACCTTGGAGGAGTCAGCGAGAAAGGCGGAGGCCGAGGTCGCCAACTTGGCTGAGTAGATTCCAGTCCTGGTCTCGGAGGCCAGAGTCCTTACGGTAGAGGAATTCAAGACCTCCACGGAGATGAGGGACCTGAATGTCCAATTCGGCCAGGAGGTGTTCATTAAGGGGTTCGAGCTCTGCCAAGAGAAGGTGGCCAGAATTTTTGGAG